>NW_024062716.1:782500-1044826 GCF_006381635.1 Hibiscus syriacus | reverse complement strand
GTCTGGTTCTATCTTACAGTGACCTTGATATCTTCCTATGTAACGGAATCCAGCCTCGACTAAATACGGCAAGACACGACTAGGTATCACTAATAGATTCCTAATAAATGGATATAATACCGTCATTCTCCTAAATTAAATAATTACAAAATTAATTCTTAATCTATAATCATACATTAAATAAATCAACAAATAATTACTAATAATTTAAATTAAATTAAAATGTTAAAATGTTACCGTATCAGCAAAGTGTCGAGATATATGATTTCCATCCAAGCGAAGTAGACCGTCTTCCATTTTATATCTGCAAAAAAATTAATTAGATAAAATATTAAATAAATTAAATACTTAAATAAATTAAATACAAAATATTAAAATATAATAAAATATACCTTAGACAGAGATTATAAGAGTATTTGAGAGAATTAGAATTTGGTGTGATGAAAGTGATTGAGGATGAGAGTATTTAAAGGGAGGGATTGGGGTGTGAAACGTCGGGATAGGTGGGTAATTATACCCAAGGCGTGCCGCAGGGGGCACGCCTTATTGACCCGTGGTAGATTTTGGGGTAAGGCGCGATCCCTGCACCGCGCTATACCCCCTGTACACACGTGTATACCATGTCAGCACAAGGCGCGCTTCAGGGGGTGCGCCTTACTCCACGTGGCACCAAATCAACGTAAAGTGCGTTGCAGGGGCCACACCTTTCTACAAAGGGTGTTAGATCAAAAAATATAATCTGAACGGTGCCTGATCGAGAAATATACTGTTCAACGATGATATATCGAGAAAATCGCCAAAGTAGCATAATGATTTATTATGATAAAAGTACCACATCAATGATTTTATTATTTTTTTAACAATGAGTGATCGGAATGAAACTAAAACGTAATGTTAAATATAATTTAAAAAATAATGGTTAAGAGATGAAAAAAAAGTAATAGTTGATGTACCAAACATATTGTTTACCCTTTATTTAATGAGAAAATCGCCTCAGTGACAAAAAATGCCTTATAATATACGATTTTAACCAACTTTTTTTGGATTTGCCAAAATGATCAACAAAATCGCAATGCGAAATAAAAATCGCAACGCGATCTCCAGAATCGTAAATCAGTTCCCATAATCGCAATGCGATAGTACAAATTCGCATTGCGATTTTCCAGAATCGCAACGCGAATATGAAAATCGCAACGCGAACATATAAATCGCAACGCGATTCTGACTATCGCAACGAGTATCCGTAAAATCGCAATGCGTATCCGTAAATCACAACGAGAATACGTAAATCGCAACGCGTATCTGTAAATCGCAACGAGAATACGTAAATCGCAATGCGTATCCGTAAATCGCAACGACAATACGTAAAATTGCAACGCGTATCCGTAAATCGCAACGCGATTTTTAAAGCGCCATTATAATCGCTACGCGTATTTTATTTTCAAATTCCAAACACGAATATTAATTATCGGAACACTGAACTGTCTACAGTATATCCCGTAATCGTAACTCATAACCTAAAACCTAAAATCACAACTCAGTCCCATCTCCATCTCTCACTCTCTATGTCGAAATCCGTCCCCATCTCCGAAGATTTCCGTCCCCATCTCCGGCGAAATCCCTCACAACCATTCATGGTCAGAAATCCCTCACAATCATTCAGAAATGGAAAATCAACCTCCGAGGGTTAGTTTTTTTAATTATTTTTATTTTGAAATTTTTGCATTATTTTAGGTTTTTCATATTGAAATTGATGATAAGTTTACTGGTAATTTCAATAATAGATTAACCATTTCACTTAGATTTCTTATTAAATTCATTCGATTGCTGTCAATACTGCTAAACTGTTTAGTTTTTAACCCTGTGAAGTTAGTATTTGTCTTTGTTTTGTCTTTTGGTTGAAGTAATACGATCCATTAAAGTTTCAATTTGTAGAAGAAGAATAGTTTCTAAACTTAAAATCGCAACATGAAAATGAAAATCGCAACACGAAAATGACTATCGCAACGAGAGAAATGAAAATCGCAACGAGAGAATCGCAACGTGAAATGAAAATCGCAACGCGAAACCAAAATCGCATTGCGATTTTCATTTCGCGTTGAGATTTTCTCGTTGCGATTTTAATTTCGCGTTGCGATTCTCTCATTGCGATTTTCATTTCGCGTTGCGATTCTCCCATTGCGATAGTCATTTCCGCATTGCGATAGTCATTCTCTTGTTGCGATTTTCATTTCAACTAAAAGACAAAACAATGTTGCAAATTTTAGTTTCAAGAATAAACTACTACTCTTTATGTTTATTGTTTTTGGTATATCTTCACAGTGTAGTTTTTGGTATATCTAACTTGGTATGTTTATTGTTTTTGTAGAAATTTTTTTCGGCTTCATTGACATTAAGGAATAAAGTTAGCCTAGCCACTAAAATTGCTTCGAAGCTTTCACCTGCACAAAGAAAATTGTTTGAGGAAACCTGCTTCGGGCCATGGCTGAGAGTACATCATCCGGGTGGAGATGTTAATTTGACCCATTTGTGGCTTCAGACCATGACTAGCGATCTACCCGACAGTATACAACGTGGTGAGGAAGAGATATGGTTTCATTTTCCACCGGCGTATACTTTTTTTGGGCTGAAGGAGTTCTGCTTAATCACTGGTCTACGATTCAGACATGATGATGTAGGCCGGTACACTCGACATATCACCCGCCCATCATGGTTATCCCGGGTTTTTCTTGATGAGTCAATAAAGAAGCCGAACTTACACGTCGACGACCTGAAGAAATTGTTTAATAAGAAAGATGGTTTTACTCGGATGAATGACGTCGATGTTGTCCGAGTATGCCTTCTAGTACTTTTGTATGCCGGCTTTTTAGGCAGAGAGGCCAGACAACCTATTCCTCAGGAGCTAATATTATTGATAGAGGACCTAAATGCATGGAATCTGTTTCCGTGGGGTTCGTATATATGGAAAGCTACCTGGACTAAATTGTCGTCTGCCTTTGATGACCGCAAAAGTTTGCGTGGCGATGGGTCGAAATACACTTTGTCAGGCTTTGTTTGGGCCTTTAAGGTAAGAATTTCTATATAATGTTTTCAAAATTATAATTAATTATTTAACAATTACTAATGTTTGTTATTATATTGTTTGTAGATTTGGATATTCGAGACTTTCCCCAGCATGCGGACATATGCATTAAAAACTTCAAATGATATTCCTAGGGCTATTTCTTGGAAGAGGAAACGTCTGTTGGATTGGGAAGACTTAATACCATATGCGACAATAAATAATGTAAGTTAACACAAATACTATCATATATAAACAAGTTATTAATAGTAGACGTTTAACTTTGTTTGAGTTTTTATATTTTTAGGAGGCCAACACTCCATTACAGAGACTGACACCCACGGAGGCTGAGCTTGCCACTGATTGGTGGCACGCTAGTCAGCATTTTTTTGATGGCACGAATGATGAGCATCCTCCACTTCCTCCACTTCGAGAGCCATCACCTTACCCAGAGCCATCACCTGATCGACTCGACTATACACCTCTACAACGAGAGCCATCACCTATCCTGTCACATCATCGAGCCTCTTCTCCACCATCACCTCATGATAGGCGACCGGCAAAGATGCCACGACTTCTATCTCCTTGTTCTCCACCTCCACCTCCACGAGATGAGTCAAGGGAGTTACGTGATGAGGTCAATGCCTTGCGTGAGGAGATCGGTACTCTACGCGATAACGATGGTGCATGGCGTGTGGAGGTGTCTACTTTACGTGGTGAGGTTGCCGCTCTACGTGAGATGGTAGTATCGTTGCAAAATGAGGTTCATACTCTACGCAACGAGGTAAGTTTAAGATTTTCCATATTTAACTTGATGATAAATTTACTCGTAATTTCACTTAGATTAACCATTTCACTTAGATTGCTTAGTAAATTTATTCGGTTGCTGCCAATACTGCTAAACTGTTTATTCTTTAACACTGTGAAGTTAGTATTTGTCTTTTATTTTGTCTTTTGGTTGAAGTAAATTTATTCGGTTGCTGCCAATTCTGCTAAACTGTGTATTCTTTAACACTATGAAGTTAGTATTTGTCTTTGTTTTGTCTTTTGGTTGAAAGTAAATTTGTTCGGTTGCTGCCAATCCTGCTAAACTGTGTATTCTTTAACACGTGAAGTTAGTATTTGTCTTTGTTTTGTCTTTTGGTTGAAAGTAAATTTGTTCGGTTGCTGCCAATTCTGCTAAACTGTGTATTCTTTAACACTCTGAAGTTAGTATTTGTCTTTGTTTTGTCTTTTGGTTGAAGTAATGCAATCCATTCAAGTTTCAATTTGCAGAAGAAGAAATAGTTTACTTTCGCAACACGAAACTTAAAATCGCAACGTGAAAAATGACTGTCGCAACGCGAAATGAATCGCAACGAGAAATGAAAATCGCAATGAGAGAATCGCAACGCGAAACCAAAATCGCAACGCGAAACTATAATCGCGTTGCAATTTTCATTTCACATTGCGATTCTCTCGTTGCGATAGTCATTTTCGCATTGCGATAGTCATTTTCGCATTGCGATAGTCATTTTCGCGTTGCGATTTTAAGTTTCAGATTCTATTCTTCTTCTGCAAATTGAAACTTGAATGAATTACATTACTTCAACCAAAAGACAAATACTAACTTCACAGTGTTGAAAATTTAAGTTTCAATAATAAACTACTACTCTTTATGTTGTCATTGAACCTGCACTAAACCTATATGATGTCATTTTAAATGTTTATATAAGTGCTTACTTCTGGAATGTTATCTGATGCATTTTGTGAACAATGATATAATAATGACTTGGGTGAATATCGTGCAAGTTTGAAATATATTTGTCTTTGTTCTCACTGTTTAATATCATGTCTGTTTATTTACTGATTTATGTATTAATTTATTTTTAGCGGCCCACTAAGGTGGATGCTCTACGTCGGGTTTTTCTTGCAAGACGGAGTTCACGCATCAGACGGTGTGCACGTGCCATTATGTCTCCGTTCACCCCAATAGTGCGAAGAATGTAAGAAAAAGCCCGACTCACCTGTCATCATTCAAGAGGCCTCCCCTATCGTTCAAGAGGCCCCTATCATCCCTCAAGAGTCCCCTCCCACCGTTCAAGAGGCCACTGTCATCATTGAAGATGTCCCTCCCAACATTCTAGAGCCCGATTCATACGGCGTAATATATCGAATTATTGAGAAGCCCCCTCACGTGTCGGACATGATAGATGACTGTTGGCTTTCGTATAAGTTACCGTCCAGTACCATTCCGACAGATGAAGTGGAGAGGAAACAACTACCGGAAACAATTCTGGATAATACCCTTTGGGCTAAGACCGCAGTTGATTTTTATCTACATGAGCGGAGCCAAGGGTGTTACCCTGACATGTACAAACTCAATGATGATATGCATTTGTTGATTGAACGGTCTTGGTGGGGTGTATTATTAGGGGTTGAAGACAACGGCTATTTCGATGGGGGGGTAAGTCTTATATTTCTTATATTTCAGTTTGATTAATTTTTTTAAAATTGATGTAATTTACTAATATATGTATTTTTTTTGTAAAACAGCATATTGATGCATGGGTGACACGTCTTCTAATTGTAAGGAAATTGAAGAAAAATATTAAAAAAACGATATACAATTATGCCGATGTCTTTTCACGTAGTTCACTTGAAGAATCAACGATGAATCATATATGTTGGCTAATGGACAAGCTAAACTTTATCCTGCATGGTGGGAGGTCGATAAGGTTAGTATATTTGTTTAAATATTTTAAAGGTGTTCATAAATAAGTGCGCAATTTGAATTATTACATTTCGATGCAGGTGTTTATCCCTGTTTTGGACCGTACTCATTGGCTTCTCGTCGAGCTTCAGCTCCCATCCCTAAAGACAATAGTATATGACATTACATATCATTGTCTGATTTGAGAGATATGATTAAGGGATGGAGCTCTCATTTGGCTAAATTCTTGGATGCAATTGATTATTAGACTAAGTCTAGAAACAAGAAGCCAAAGAAGTTCAATGTTACAGTTATCAGAGACGAGACCGCGCCACAACAAACGAAGGAAGCCAGAGGGGATTGTGGTCCTCTCGTATGCATGTTCTTGGAGAGATAGTCAAATGAATGTCTAATAAGTGATAACAACTGAACTTATCATAGCAATGTTCAAACTCAAGTTACTAATACATGCCTAATTGAAAATGTTAAAAGTTCACACATAATATACACATAATACAACGTTTGCATTTAAAAATCACCTAAGTTAACAGTCCCAAAAGGTGAAGCCGGTTGTGATTGGGATTTTGATGAGGATCCATATTTTGGTAGAGGAAAAGATGATTGTGATGGCACTGGTGATCCACATGTCAACCTTGTATGACCACTTTCCTTGCACTGACTATATGTCGATCTCTTCTTCTCTTCACCCTTAGACGGTATACGATCGTGACTTTTTGGTCGGCCAGGTAGCCTTCTGTCCATGGCTGGTGAAAAAACTGTTTGTAAGTCATCTGGTATGTCCCACTTAGAAGGATGTGGAATAGGGTAGACAATCTCGCCATAAGTCTGTCGATATACTTCCGTAGTGTAGCAATCCATAGCGCATGCGCTTGAATCATCTTGGTTTAGATGAAGAGAAACTTTTATAACATGGCCACACGGATAACCAGATGTTTGCCATTTCATACAACTACACGTTTTTGCATTTAGATCAACAAGCCCATTTAAGTTATTATCCAGTACTTCAAACAAAGTGTTTGAACATGGTTCAACTCTCCATGACGTTGACTTCACAACACGTTTCGTTATCTTTTTTTCTGTCCATGGTGTAACACGATGTTCCAATGTTCCTGTAAATTTAAATAAATAATACTTAGTAAAATATATGATAAGTTACGAATTTAAAGAAATAATACCTGCATGATTTCTTTTCTTGTAGTACCACTACTGAATAGAGGCTCGAAAAAATTCCATTAACATAGTAATGGGTAATTTCCGGGAATGACGACTTAGAGCGTTGATTGATTCTGCACTATTAGACGTCATGAAACCATATCTTGCTCCAAGTTGATGTACTCTTGACCATCTTTCAAACCCGAAATCTTCTAGTGTTTGAGCACACTAAGGCAAAACACGTCTTAAACAATTTATATGCTTATTAAAATCCACTTCCCGATAAGCTTTTACAGCCTTCCAGTATGTCCATTTGTGATTTTTTATACCAGCAGACCTTGATTTTAGATTTCTATACAAATGAACACTACAAAGTCCATGAAAAGCATATGGGAAACACCTTCTAACAGCGTTGTCAATTGAGTTTTCCCTATCGGATATGATTTTCAGATTGCTAATAGGACCTATGCAATCCCTAAGATTCCCCATAAACCATGTCCATGAATCAGAGGTTTCAGATTTGCCAACCCCGTAAGCTATTGGCAGTATCCCATTATTAGCATCCATGGCTACTGCTAATAAGTTTACTCCAAGGTATCGACCTTTTAAATGTGCTCCGTCAACTATAATAACTGGGCGCATGCAATTAATAAACGAACGAATCTACAAAATCATATACACAAGAAATATAATCATTTAAATGTGAAATGCATGTAACTAACAAAAATGAGTCAACAAAATTATATTGATTTACTAACCGCAGCACCAATGGCGATAAACAACAACTCAAAGCGTCCATCTCTATATGTTTTGATATGAGTTACCGACCCAGGATTTTTCAGCTTTAAATTGTGACAATAAGCCGGCAGTTGGGCAAACGATGCTTCTGGCGACCCCCTCAATAATTCCAAGGCATAACATTTGGCTCTCCAAGCTTGAGAATATGAGATACTAATCTTGAACCGAGCATTCATGTCAGTCATAATTTCATGTCCCCGATATACCCTACCATTCAAGAACATTAACTCAGCCAGAAAACCAACCAACACCTTTTTGTTTGCCTGTCTATGGTGAGGAAAAACTTGGGTTCTTGAACATGTATGTTTATCAATAAAAGTCCTAACTTGAAACATTTCGCAATCTTTTATCCTCTTTGCAATCATACGCCACATACAGTTTTTGTCAATCATACACCTTGTTTCGAAATGATCTTTGCTTGATTTGTTAACTTTTAGTTGATAGCCATCTTCCACACATTTCGTATACAAAGCTATCTTCAAGTCTTCCTTTGTATCAAAACAATCATCTTTCTTGATACGAATAATTTTTGTGTAACAATCAACTGCTATCTTTACCAACTCTTCTTCCAGTATCTGAAGTAATTCTGGCATATTCCAGTTATACTCCCGTGGCATTTTCTTCGGGGACTTTTCTTTGGGGATTTCTTCTTCTTCTTCTTTTTCTTCTTCAGTGTTATATGAATTACAGAATGGATGTTCAACATGTTCATTTATAGTCGTAACTTCCTCCTCATAATCATCAACAACATCTTCCTCGGCAACAGCTGTTTCATCATCAAAATTTGGGTATTGACCAATATCAAAATCATTACACGCAGGGTCTGTTTCTTCTTCTGAAAAATCATCAAAATCCGAGTATTGACCAAGATCAAAGTCCGGGTATTGACCAAGATCAAATTTCAAATACTGACTAGTACTCACAATTTTTTCTGTTGGCTCATCATCGTCTAACTGGTCAATACGAAAACCGGAATTTGGTGCTGAAAGTTGATTGGGATTTGAATTAGGGAAAGGTTGTGGGTTTTAAGATTGTGTTTGGTTTTGGAAATGTGGTGAAACAATATTTGCTTGGTGATGAAATTGTGGTGGAACCATTAAATTTTGAGCACCATAAACTGGGGTTGAAAAACTTAGTTGATTACTACCCGCTACTGACCCAACTTCACTACTTCTAGGTTCAACAACATACAATGTAACATCATCACTTGAAACACTAATGTAAGTAATGAATCGTTCAACATCTTCATTGTCGGTTAACAAATAAACTTTACCATTTCTCTGATAAGATAGCCTAAATCCACTTAGGAGCTCTAAATTCAATTTATTTGCAACACGTAACATTAGAGTTTCATAAGTTAACTTTTTTAATGACAGTTTTAGTTGAAGATTCATGGGTAAAGGCATATTGTAAAACGCCATGAACATTCTCCCATGAACCTCCAAAACACAAATCTATCCAAACATGATCAACATTAGATGATTTCATTATTGTAAATTAATTTACTAAACAAACGAGCTGCGAAACTAAAACCTGTTGCCGGATGGGGAAGGATGTCGTTGGATATAGGAACGAATGTCGCCGGAGAGAGTGATAGATGGAGATGGAATGAGTTGCGATTTAGAGATTTAGGTTATGAGTTGCTGTTGCTACGTAGTTATATACCCAAAACATTTGTGTTGCGAAATTAAAACCTGTTGCGAATTCAGAAATCGAGTTGCGAATTTGAAATCAGTATTGCGATAGTCAGAATCTCGTTGCGATTTACAGATTCGCATTGCGATTTACGTAATCGCGTTGCGATTTACGTATTCGCGTTGCGATTTACGTAATCGCGTTGCGATTTACGTAATCGCGTTGCGATTTACGGAATCGCGTTGCGATTTTACGTATTGTCGTTGCGATTTACGGATACGCATTGCGATTTACGTATTCTCGTTGCGATTTACAGATACGCGTTGCGATTTACGTATTCTCGTTGCGATTTACGGATACGCATTGCGATTTTACGTATTGTCGTTGCGATTTACGGATACGCGTTGCGATTTACGGATACGCGTTGCGATTTACGGATACGCGTTGCGATTTAACGGATACTCGTTGCGATAGTCAGAATCGCGTTGCGATTTATATGTTCGCGTTGCGATTTGCGTTGCGATTCTGGAAAATCGCAATGCGAATTTGTACTATCGCATTGCGATTCTTCATAATCGCGTTGCGATTCTGGGAACTGATTTACGATTCTGGAGATCGCGTTGCAATTTTTATTTCGCATTACGATTTTGTTGGTCATTTTGGCGAATCAAAAAAATTTATTAAAATCATATATTATAAGGTATTTTTGATCACTGAGACGATTTTCTCTTATTTAATTTGGAAAGATAATAAAAATGAGTCTTACTTAATGTTAAACGTCAACATCCATGGAAAAAAATCAAAATTTAAACTTTTCTGCCATCTGAAAACCACTATACCTGCTATTAATAAATAGCAAAAACATGGTCCACTGAGTCAGTAGTCAATGTATGTATTCCAATCCAAACTCGATAGTGCCACAATAATTCTACTCTACCCCCAAATTTTCAACATTCCCACAAATTCTTTCTTGAGTTGTAGATGCAAAGGGAAGGGGAATTTTAATGAAACATCACTTTGATTTTCTTCTCCAGCTTTAGAATAAGGGGGAAACCAAAAGCCCATTTCTATTCAAGGCCTGATTTGAAGCAGGGAGATTTCGATTGGTGTATTGGGTAACATGCTCTCTCTGAATTCTGTTTTTTTGGGGTTATTTGTTCATAGATTCAGAATTATTGTTTTTCCATGAATGTTGATTTGTAGCTCAATTTGTGGGGGAAAAGAAAGAAATCTTGATAACCCCAAAGAATAAATAACTGAGACACTACTATGATGCCAGAAACTTGTGGTTCTAGCTTGTTTCTTGCTTTACCTGATGATGTGTTTGCTATTATATCACGGTCCCTTTCACCAGAGGACATATGTAATCTCAGTATGTTGTAAAATTCTATGTGAACATGTTGCCTCTGAAAGGATTTGGCTCACCCAATGTGATGTAGTTGGAGTTGTGCCTATGAGGGACCTCGTGGAGTGGAGGGAAGGTGTAGTATCTTATAAGGCACTCTGTCGCTTCCTTGTTAGAGTAAAGCCATTGGTCGGCCTTTGGGTTCACCAGAATCCTGAGGTTGGCAATGTAGTCTATGTATTGCCTGGTTTTGTTTCTGTTGTTGGATGTCGAATAATTCCTCAAGAGCTTGGTCCATTAGGGATCGAGGATGGCCCCATTCTATGGGCACCGGTTTTTGAAATTATTGGTGATTCTGATGGTTCCACCACGTTTATTCTTCATGGTAGGGAGAAAGGATGTGACTATTTTTATCCTGGTTCAGTGGAATCTGTGGAGCGGAATTGCAATGTGCTATTGCTTGAGGTTGAGCCTAGAGCAAAAAGGAATGGTTGTAAACTATTCCCTAGTGAGAGCTTTCCTCATCATTCCAGTGAGGAGATTTCAAGAAAGGTTTATAGATCAAATAGTGGTTTATCGAGATCCTCAGGACAGAGTGAGGCCGCGGTTCCTTTTAGTCGGTTGAATTTTGGTGACAGGAGAAAGTTGCTTGAGACTGTTACTAGCCAAGTTCGTCTTAAGCTTACTGATTCTGTAAGTGGGCCTCTATTCCCTCTGTTGTGGGAGGATGCGGAGAATTTCCAGAAAGATTTGGTTCTTATGTTGCAGCGAAGATCACTGCTTCTTCAGATGTGTAAGTTTGGTAGTGAACAGGGTTGCGTGGATTTGAAGGCAAGTACTGCAATGCCTGCTGGTCCTACTCAGTCGGAACTCGGTGACATTAGAAAGAGCTTTGACCGTTCTAGTTCTTCTAATTCTCTGAATGGAGATGATGATCAGACACACAGAAACAATAGGAAAAGTCTAGGTGGGTACTTCAGAGCTAGTATTAAGCAAATTCTTCGGAAGCCTAGTTCTGTCAATGGTGGCAGAGCAATTTCAAAATGCAATTCTTCTAGCAGTGAGACTAGGCATGCTCAACTTCATGATTTTCTGAATTCCGGGGATACTATTGGGCTGGCAATACGTGCCTCTACAATTAATTTATCATCTTATCGAGCTTGGCCTAATATGCATGATACACGATTTGCTCTTTACAAGCTGCCCATGCGGGTTCCGAGGGAAGATCAAGAGTATGCCGGTTTATGGGGAGGAACATTTGGTTGGCCTCCTGGAAGGCCGACTGAAGACAAGCCTGGGAAAGCTCTGTTCTTTCTTTTGCTCTCTTACAAAGAGACAGAGGGAAAACAGCTTCTCATTGCAACTAAAATATTGGAAGGCACCCACTATGTTCTGCACCCAAATGGTTCCGCAATGTTCATAGTGAATATTGATGAGCCTTCACTGGACCCATTTCCCTGGGATAGTGATGCAGATCACATCCTGTGAATGTGAAGCATGCTTTTGTGGGAGAAGGTATTGCAAATGGATATGGTTTTAGATATCCTGGCTCAAAGCCTGGCTCACTTTTTGTCATTCAAAATGGTCTGCTTGCCTTCATATGGAAGGAATCAAGGTCTGTCTTGACCCTGCAAAGACTCAGCTTGCAAGACCTTTTGAAGAAAGGTGAACAGGTTCCTGCTCTCCCTCCGATTGCCAACTTTTCGTATTTGACCAAGTCATACTCGAATGTGTTTGTTGGGTTCTCAAACACCTCAACATCTTCATCTTCTCTAAGGTATGTGTTATGTCCTGTGTTTGCTCTTTTTTCATCCAAACTACCCCTTAGCTAATGAATATTATTCTGTGTTATCTTTATTTATTGCACTCATGCTATATACTTGATTCATAAACAATGAAGTTCAGTTATGGTTATTTGGCATGAGAGTAAAATGATATTGGGTTCCATTTTTTTTTCTGTTTTAGTAGTCTGGGGGTGGGGGATGCGACTTGTGAGAGCTAAAAAAACAACTGAATTATTGTTGTTGGGCTTTCTATACTGCTATGAGTTTCCAATTTCTATTTACTTTCAATTGCACTCTTACAAGGCTATAACTGCTACGAGTCCGCAAAATAGTTTTTATCAGATGAGTTAGTCTTTTACAGCATGTCTTGTTTATTGGAGAACTAGTCAGTTTATTGACTACTGACACTGGGTTTTAAGGAACTGCTCTGTCAATGTTATAATGAATTTGATCATTACTTTTAATTTATAGTCAAAACAACTCTCTCTTGATTTTTCATATTTTGGCTTAGTTTCTTTGTATAGGTCAAGTGGATTAAGTATGGCTTGATAGGTGGTTTATATATTTAACCTGGCTTTTACTTTGGTTATTTAATTGTTACTTCTCTCTTCATCCTCAAAATATGCACCATGTTAGGTTCAACTTTGCAGTCTTTTTATATTTGTTTCTCACTTCACTAGAAATGTATATATGTGATAGTTTTATGTTCATGTATTCTTATATTAAATTACCATGTTCAGGGGGGGGTGAGAAAATTTCCTGATACGTCAGACCGGATAATGAATAGTTTTGCCCATTGGCAAGTTCTGTGAGCCTTTGTAATGAATGAATTTAACATCTTTGTTTTATAAAAGTTTGCTCACTTTTCCTTGAAGTTCGGGATGCATCTACGATTAGTTTTATAACAACTACCAGTTGTAATTTGGTTACAGCTGCCTTCTTGTATAAAGCTTTGCAAATAATCATCTATGGTTGGTCCCATGTTTTTATTTGGCAGGAAAAGGCATGTTTAGGTCACCAATGGGCACTGGATAAATTGCAAATATTCAACTATTGTTTCTATGCCAGTGTATCTGGGGTCTAGTTTACTGCTACCGGTGATTCAAGAGTGTCAAGTTTCAGGTTGTCTCCAAGATGATATAAATCCTTTTCTCTGAAACAACAACGAGGATTATCTCGTTGCGTTTGTTAAAAGAGATTTATCAGGTTATTCTTGTGCTCCGGTAAAGATATATGGTTAAAAGCCAATAATATAGTCAACAGGGGAGAGATACAGAATCTCAGATGTGATACAAGTTTTCCCCCATTAACTTTGAAAGAATACTCTTTTTGTTTCTTTGGATATTATATCGACACACTTGTATCACGGGAAGAGTGGTGATAAGCATATCATGTTTGGAACCCACATAGCTTTTGAAATTATCCTCCTTCCCTCTCCTCTTGAGAAAGTAAAGCTAGCTGAAGTAGTTGATATCCGATAAAATTGAATTTTGGGGAAGAATCAAATGCTGTTACCAGTACCAACAACCAGTTGGTCTAATAGGATGAGATATTAGATTTCTTATGTAAAGTCAGGGTTCGAATCTTGATATTTGCAAATGGAGCAAAATGAGTTGGGAGAGTTGTTCCCATATGGACTTCTGTAAAATTTAGTCTGGATTAGTCGGTAAATAGATCGAATACCGGTGATTAATTCGAAAAAAATGGTGTTACAAAGAATTTGGTTGGCATTTTCTAAGTTATAGCAACGTGAACAAGAGATGGAAAAGAGATGGTGTATGTGTTTTTTTTATATGCATGTATAGATTAAGATTCGAACAGTTGAATGTATACATTTAGTTTTAAGAAGTAATTGTTTTTCCTTGCCATTCTACATGTGTGACCCTGGTTGCATGGTTTATTCCGTTTTGACAGAGTTATGATAAAAGGGTAAAATATATTGTTTGGTCCCCAAACTATAATGTTCTTTACTTTTGCATCTTCTAATAATAAAAGATTATAAAATGATCATACAACTTAAAAAATAGGATAAGATTTGCAAGTGGAACTTCAAATAAAATCTGGTACTATTCAGCGATGACCGGCAGCAACAGTTGTGAGTGGTGGTGACGATGGGAGATTTTGGTTAAATTTAGAGGTTAAATGAATATTTTATCTAAATTTTAGGGATGAAAATGATATTTCATCTAAAATTCGTGGTTAAATTAACATTTTATATAATTTTATGGGTTGAATTAAAAATTAATTCATTTTAATTAACATGTAACATCATCAAGTTAACAATTGATAATGTAAGAAATTAAAATTAAATAAATTAACAATATAAGTGATTAAAATGTAATTATTTTAAATTTAGTAAGTAAAAATATATAAATATAAAAGGAAAGTGATAATCCCATAATTGACTCTAAATAACATAAATATAGACGGTAGTGATGAAGTCCAAATGTTTATGATGCGTTACCCCTTATGATTCAATGCCTACATGATTAATTGAGAATATTGTGAAAAAATTATAGATTTTCCGTTAAAATTAGTAGTAAACTCAGACCTTGTAATAATATCAAATGATCTTCCACGAATATAAAATTGAGTCCATGAAACAGATTACTCAATACTTTCATTTTTTATTATTAATAATTGTAAAATATAAAATAATATTTGTTTAAAGATAACTCTCAATCAAATTATATTAAACACTTGTACTCTTGATATTATTGATGTTCAAATCCGAATCAAACTGTGTTAAAAAAGTTGTCGAGAACCTAGCAAGGCTCGTAACTGTGCTCGCATCACTGAACCTCATATACAACCCGCTCCAATTATAAAGAATAAGACCCATCATGCCTAACTTCAAGTCAACCCACTCTATTTTCTTTTTGTGTTTCAAGCCAACTGTTTTAATCTCATTAATGTCTATTAATTTCATTTAATTTCTTCGATCCTTGTTTATTTATTCTCTTCTCTTTAAAAGCAAGTTAAATAATTTTTTTTAGTATGTACTTGAACTTTTCTCCTTTCAAAAATTTAATTTTTGTTATGACGATAGGAAAAGGTAAAATTGAGTTAGATTTGTTTATTAGTGTGTTGTTGTTGCCGGTGAACGATTACTGTTGTATCTTAAGAGATAGACGTCTAACATTCTCAAGCATCGAGGATATGAAAAATCCATCTTAAAGAGATTGTTAATACAAACCTCAGCAAATTCTGCTACTAATTTAATTCTGGTTTGAGTTGTTTGATACGTCTGGAGTCATCACCCTACTGCCATATCCTCCACTTAAAAGATCTTCCATATAACTTTTCTTGAAGTCTCCGGAAGATCCTCTCCTCAAGTGAACGTTGTT
Organism: Hibiscus syriacus; assembly: GCF_006381635.1. Taxonomy (NCBI): domain Eukaryota; kingdom Viridiplantae; phylum Streptophyta; class Magnoliopsida; order Malvales; family Malvaceae; genus Hibiscus; species Hibiscus syriacus. Next base: position 1,028,991 of record NW_024062716.1, on the reverse strand, counting down.
GAAAGAAATATTATTACTATTAGATTACTACTTAATTATTTGTAAGTTTACTAACAGTTTATTCCCGGATAACCGACAGGTCTAGTGTTCCAATGAGATCGTTGTTTAGCCTAGTAATAGGAACCGTAATGGATTTTATATGTTGTAGAACTGCGTGAAAAGGTGGCCCAAAACTATGTTTTAAAAGGCAATTTTACTCCGATGGAGCTTTGAATATAGAGAAAGGCTGAAATGGACAGGAGAAAAATTATTTTCCCAAACAGAGTATTTTAAGCAGTGTAATCACCAATTTTATCCTAAAAAAAATGCATTACAACCATACACTGCTACCACCAACCCAACTACTGCCCATGCCCTGCTCCTCATCACAATGCCCTCCCATCCACCATGTTGTTGCCCCTGCAATACATCAACCACCAGCACCAAAATTCAAAGCATTGTCAGGATTAATTATTTGTTTTTAGGGGTAATATCTACTGTAATGGGTATAAAACCTGAATGAAAGCAATGTAAAAACTCTTTCGGCATCATTTGTTCAAGCCAATAAACAAGATTTTTAAGGCTACCCTTTTTAAGATTGCAAATATTTTTGTTCATTTTTCCTATTTCCGAATCTCAGTAAGAAAACCTTTATTTATTTATTTATTTCTTTTATTTTAGAAGAACACTAAGCATAAAAATAGCAATTTTAGTTTTAAAAAAAATCACAACCACATATATCCGAACGGTGAGGAGGAGCATCTCGAGAAGGGGAGCAGCATACTGAAATTTGGGCTCGATCCAACGGAGGACGAAAGAGATCCGGTCAGTGGAAGCCGCGGCTTATTTCGAGGCATTGGGGGCTGTTTTTCACAAAACCGAGCCCGGATCCGTGACCACCGCGTCAAGACGAGTCTCTCGATAAATTTTGGTGGCCAACAACCATCAGAGACGACGAGCGGCCGAAATTCGAGAGAGAGGGTTAAAAAATTAAAAAGACAGAAAAATGAAATGTTAAAAAAAGTTTGTATTTATAAAATAATTTTGGGAGAAATCATATTTTAGGTCCCCCAACAATTCCTCCTTTTTACAAAAGGTTCACTAGAAGGGGCCGTTTTTATAATTTTCCATTTTTTGTTTGTGCTTTGAAATTTTTGGTATAATTTCAATTTAGTCACCCCACTTTTAGCTTGTTTTTAAACTTTAGTCATGTGTAGTGACTTTTTTTTAAATTTTTTTCGTGGTTTGATATTGTAATTTTGCCTTTTTATTTTAACAGAGTTTTTAGCCTTAAATAAATGGTATAACTTCCTTTAGGTCCCTTTAATTTCTAGCATGTTTTGTATTTTTTTGTCCCTAATTCATTTATTTTTATTTTGTTTCAATTTAGATTTTTTTAATTTAGTCCTATTTTATGTTTAATTTGTTCCCATTTAGTTTAGTAATTTCACATTTATGCAATTAGGTCCTTATTTTATGTTTATTTAATTTTTATTCTATGTTTTTACTGTGTTTTTTTGTTATTTGTTTTATTTTTTTAATTAAGTTTATTATTAATTGTTATATTTCATAGCTTTAATTCTTAGATTTAGTTTTAAATTAGATTAACATTCGAATCAAACTTAGAAATTAGGATTTCACATTAGTTTTAATTATGAACAATTCGAGTAGAGTTTTCACAATCTATGCCTGATTACTCGAGTCGATTGCTCGACTTTTAAAATCATTAATAATTAATATTTTCTAAAAAAGCTTTAGGTTTAATAATTTAGATAAAAATTAGGTTTTAAATTAGTCATCAACTTTAGAAATTATCAATTTAGGTCCTACGCTTTTAGATCTTTTAGAAATCGTACTTTTAGATCTTGATTTTTTAGTCCCCGAACTTCGATTAGAACTTTAAAATTAGCATAATTAAATATGTTAAATAGAGCCTCCACTTTAGGTTAGCTTTCAAATTAGTCTTTAAATTTAGGGAATAATATGAGTTGTCTCTCGCCTAAATGCTGAATGAACCATCTCGATTATTCGATTCGATAATTTATTAAAATCAAATAGGATTAATATTTGAGCCTACTTTTTTAGGTTTGAGCTTCTAGGTTCCTTTAATTTCATAATTTGACACCTTAAGCTAGAAAAAGCCTTTAATTTACCTTAACTTAATTAGGATTAAATAAAATTTTGTTTGATTGCATTATTTTTTAAACCTAAGGCAATGTTCACTTATTAGGGAATTAATGGTATATCTCCCGCAAGTGTGCTCAGGGGGTGACTACTGGTGATTCCCGAAATGGGTCGATATCCTTTTCAAACATTGCATCATGATTTTTTAAAAATGAGGCAATATTCGGTTATTAGACACAATAGCTGATCTCCCGCATTTACGCTTGGGAGCGAATGCTATCGGTCTCAATAAACGAATACCCTTTTCAACTTTGTATCCGTAATGATTTTCAAATTAAATAAAGATCGAACTCAAAATTTTCGATTTTAAATATAGAGTAACCAACTAGATACCAATTTTTGGGTGCTTTTGGGAGTGCTAATCATTCCCTACGCGTAACTGACTCCCGAACCCGATTTCTGGATTTTCGCAAACCTTAAAGCTCATATTTTGATAAAAATAAATGTTTTATTAAAATCACATGGTTTTTATGTTGTTTCAATCGCACCTTAAATGATTTATGCCAACTCCTCACATTTCGAAACGCTTTTCAAAAAGAAAAACCCTGAGTTGGTATCGGTCTTTCCCCACCTGGGCAAAAAAACGGTGTCGATAGCTTGGCGACTCCACTGAGGATTTTGTTTTAAAAAAAAAACAAATTGAGAGTTGAGCCACGATTTGGTTACCCTATATTTATGGTTATGGAGATTACGAGTTCGATCTTGTTTAATTTACTATTCATTATGTTATTTCAAAAGAAGAATATAAATTCTCTCTGATTAATGCTTACAGTTGTGTGAATATTTAGGACTGTTGCATATCATAGCTCTAAACCCGAGCTCAAACCCAGTTTACCTAAGTAGGGAGAAACATCACACTTCACGAGGAGCATTGGGCTTCCTTGTGTGGGTCTGACAAAGTATCTCTGGAAAGCATCCTAAGTTGTCTATCCGGATATCAGATCTGCGATACGCTTTTAGTGGTGAGATCCCCTGAACTGAACCCGATTCGCAAGTCTGTAATGGGCCAAAATTATGGTTAACCTTAGCAGGTTGTAAAGATGGCTCGAGAACATTTGCTAGAACCTAACCTCATATAGAGAATTTAATAAGCCTACCCCGCTAGAGCCATGTGGATAGCCTAAGAGAACTAGAACGCATGCGGTTAGGGCTATTAATTTCTTTTGTATTCTTTATTTTTCAGTCTTAACTTTGAGTCATATTTAACTATTTTTGCTAAGATTACATTTTTTTGACTAATCATTTCAATAACTTGATTCTTTTTGTCTTGTTTTTACTAACATTAATTTCCTTTTGTCTGGTCTTGTTACATTTTTGCATAATCATGACATATCATTCAAAGGTATTGATACATTAAATAAATGGTTTTTTAGAAGGTTTTTTTAAAAATAATGTCACATCAATGCCTTTCACTGGGATCGGAAAATTTTGAAGATACTCTACGTAGATCGAGTAGAGTCAAGAGAGAGTCTACCTACTGAGAAGCCGAACTTATACCTGCTGAGGTAACAAGTTGGACTCGAGAAGAGAAGCCAACAGTTGAAGATCACGAACCAGCTCAAAATATTTCTGAAAGCAGGAGATAAAGTAATGCTTTAAAGACGATGCAGTACCCATATGCTCGCAGGAGCTGGACAGATGAACCAGATTTTCACTTCCCTAGTGTATCGAGACATTGTTTGTTTTTCAAGAATTGTTCAAGGTATACATTGCATCTCGACATGCATTAATCATGGATCCTGGGGCTAACTTGCGAGAATCTCGTAATAAAAGTTTTAAGGTAGGAAGAAGTCACCCTATTCGTTCCTAGAAATAATTGAGAGCTATGGACATGATGTTAGCATCGTATGAAGTTCGAGGCACATCATCGAGATCCGTGGGGCACTGAGAAGCAAGGCCGATATTTTGTTTGACCTAGGGTATTGACCTTTAACTCGTAATGAGACATTTTGGGGCCAATTAAAAATAAGTTCTTCCACCCATCGTGAAACCTTGTTGCACTAGCCGTTGCACTGGCCTTGTCCTGTTTGAACGTGTTTTTGTTCTTCCCTCAATAGATATTTTGTTAATTGAACTTATGCCATTTTTAGGTTATGAGCAATAAATCAAGTTTTAATCTTGTAATTCTTTGAATATCATATGAATTAAAGGTTCTTTTACTACTTCACTAATTATAGACCGCTAACAAAGGACAAGATTAAACCTTTCGTGTTCCCTCCAAAGCCAAACACCCTTACTCGTTTCCTTACACGGCTTGTGCTAATTACCAAAAGACCGAACTTTGACATCACCTCTCTTTGAAACAATAAAGTCATGCCCTTATCCCCCGAGGCACCAAAACCTGTACTTTTACCTTTCCAGAGAGATATAACATTTCCATGACATTACCTTTTCCAGAATTATGACTTTAAAGTCACACATTTACCTTCCTAGACACAAAACCATCATTAATTTCTCAACCTCAATAAATCATGGGGGCATAACGAGGACCTTTCCTACAAGAAAGACAAGATGGAGTGTTGCGGATAAAGTTTTTACAAGAGAATTCGAATAATTGGGGCATACTAAGAGCGAATGAAAGAAGAAGAAATAAAGAAAATCATTAAAATAATTCTATCATGAATTAATTACATTGTTTTCATGTAAATAAGATTAATCTTGAATACTCGTCCCTTAGGATACCTGTTTTACAAAGACTTCCATGTATGAGATGATGAACGACTTTGTTTCATTTATCATTTCATATATATATATATATATATATATATATATATATTCCTTGTTGTCCCATTTTGAGCATATAGTATTTTTTCTTTGATTCAACCCTAACCAAGGATCACCCTCCACATTGGGTGGAAAAGGTGAATGACATCTGTTCGCATGAGTGAAGATCATCAATCAAAATTTCGCTATAGAAGCAAGTCATGATAAAATAAGGTGAGAAATAACAAGATACCGTGAGGTAGACCAAATATGAAGCGTTCAAAGATCAAATCAAGTTGACAACACATAAAAGAAACAAAAAAAGAGAAAGAGAAAAAAAGGGAGAAAAGAGAAAAAAAGAAAGCAAAAGATAGAGAAAAAAGAAAGAAGAGGAAAAAGAGAAAGAAAAAGAAAAGAAAAGAAAGAAAGAAAGAAAAAGAAGAAGAAATAAAACAAATTAAACACTTCAAGACGAATGACTCAATCAATTCACCCGAAGATCATGAAACACCAAAGAAAAATAAAAAGAGAATAAAAGACACACGAGTAGATTCAATTCAAGCAAGACAAGATTGAATACAATAGAATGAATCAATCATGGGTTTAATAACCCTTAAACACTTGTTTGGGCCTATTTATCCCTTTCTTTCATAACCATGAGCCCCAGTCTACATTACACGCCTGAAAAGTCCCTTCTAATCATACATGGATTTCTAAGTGGAGAGACTATCTTCAGATTTCATTTCGCCTCTCAAGAGTTATTTTTATTTGCAAAAATTAGTTTTCTAAATCTTTAATTCATAATAAGGAAAAATAATAAAATAAGGGTACAAGACGTAAAATTTTTTATGACGTCTTGAAGCCAAAGGAGATTTTGAGTTGAAACCTGAAAAGGCAGCTCGAATACGAAGATTGTCAACCACTGCATAAAAGGATGATCTTATACATCTCTTGATAAAACATTGCACAGTCCAAAGGCGCTCACGAGGGCTGAGAACCAGTGAACATTTCCAGAAGACAAGTATGACAGCTGCTTCATCAAATCAATGAACACTAGAATCAAGGACGCAAGAAGCCAACCTAAAACACATTACCTTCCCAAATTAACCTGAAACACATTACCTTCCCAAGTCAGCCTAAGCTTTATATCAACATTAATCTTTACATTTTTCAAATGTATAATTTTTTGAATGATTAAAAGAAAATTTGACTTATTTGATATTCAGTGAACTCTTGTTTTACAATTTGTTTTGATTGTGAGCCGGAAGTAAATGACAACACTTTTGAAATTTATTCAACAAAATTTTTCACATTTGTAAAATAAAAGAAAGAAGAGAAATATTTTCAAACAAGACAATCTCAAGTGGAAAAGGTCCTGGAAGCTGGTGAGACTCATTCTGCCTTAGTTAGAGAAGAACAAACGATGCCAGAATAATAAAGTATTTCATAAAAGAAAATAGTCCGAGAGATCAAAAGGACTGGAGGAAATAACTTCTAACACTTTCTTGTGACGTTGTCAGAAGCAGATAATCGCCTTAGTTGAAGATGGAACATATCCCAACTTATAGAAAAAATGAAAGACAATTATGTTAGAAGAATTGATCACTCCTTAAATGTCCATCTAATTGTGGCATCATGAAGAGAAGCCCTCAAGATATTTGATAACATTGCTGATTATCGATACAAGAGTGAGACCATTTGAGATTAAGAGTTTGGCTCGAAGAGAGCCATGAGTACCCACATTGGGGCATTGCCAAAACCAGATGTCATTAAAATCACAAGATTTAAATCAAGCAGATGTGGTGGATGAGCCTCACTGTTTGGAGTGCCTAGGGCAGAAAATGAAAATGAAATGATCTCACCTTGAGAAACAAACCATTCATGCTTCAATTGGAAGACCTGTCCGGAGAAACAAATTTGATTGAACGATCAAGTCAAGGATAGAAATAGAGTCAAGGCCATATACCTGGTCATAACAAGAATTCGAGAGAGAAAACATTTCCTCTAAAATGAAGACAGAAAACAAAGACCATAGGATGATCATGCTGATCCTCAGAAGATTACAAAGCTGAGCTGGCAAGTTGCTACAATGATATTGAGGCAGGTTCCATGCGAAGATAATCAAGTGAAGGAAGACTAAGGTCTACACTTTGATCCAGAAGAAGAATTGATGATCAACAGTTCTGTATTCATGAACTTCATGAATTACATACATATATATTGCATTCACATTTCATGCATCAAGGCAGTTTTACAGATTGTTCAAAGAAAAGAAGAGAACGAAGAAAGAGCATAATTCAAGCCTCAAATGAAGGGATTTTTGTTCAAAATGGCTAAGCCTCAAGGATCGAGGAGTCTAATAAAGAAGAATCATTGCTTTGATGTGGGGGCATGTTACCCAAACAATATGATGTTTTCAGATGAATTTTTAAAGAAGCTAAGCCTAATTTTTAGGAGTTTCTTGATAATAAACATGAATAAATTTTTGAAGAAGCCAAGTTTGATTTTCAAATGTTTCTCGATGATAAGTCCTTCGAGCCTCGTAACATACAATTGCATTATTATGGTGATTTGACGTGCATAAATGTCAACGCCACAGGAAATAATGAATGCTTCCCATACTAGTAGTTATGATGTTGAGTCAATATTGAGTTCATAAAGGGTTTCTATAAATCCTAAACTCGCCCAATTTGAAGGTTGTGTTCTATTTACACTAGGACTAAAAGTTAATAACCGGGAAGTTAGTTTTCCGCCAAATGGACGATAGAACCTTGAAAAATCAATGCAAAGCTGGGAGGGCTGAATTCGATGTTAGTAATTGAGCAAACACCTTCAATTCCAGTTGTCCCTAAGGATTAGTTCTAGGCAGTGGTTGTTGATTTTCCATAAAAATGTAGTAGCAAGTACACGGTCTCCAGAGCTTGAAATGATAGACTCTCTTTTCAAAACTTTCTGGGAAAGATGAGAGCTCTATTGGATTTCTACACAAGTTAAGGCAGAAGAATCCAAATTTATCAAATGCCAAAATTTACTGGGGCAAGATGCGCCCGTTCAAAAGTCAAGATTCACAAGAATGCACTCAGGTGTGACAAACAAGGAAGACGGTCGAACCAGGAAGAGAGTGAAAACTGCTTTAGCAATGAAGACTGCTCTTGTAACCATTCTCAACAAATCAAGAAAACATGCATTCATACATATTCCATGAATTTGCATATTTGCATCATACATTTCATCATTTCATACACATGATAAATTTTAATTTCCCTCTCATGAGGATGCATGTAAAGTCCATTTTGAAAAGAAAAAAAGCTATTTTGTCATTTTTTAGAAAATTGTTTGATTCATTTTTAGACCGTTTTTCTGGGATTTCAATGGATTCATTTGAAAGGTTTCCTAGAAGCCTTTCCAAAAATGCCCTCCTTTAACTTGACTTTTTCAGATTGCTTCAATGCGAGTGAGCAGTGTCGTTCCTGGGATAGACCCAACAAAGACAAAAAACTCAGCACAAATAAAGGAGCAAAAGATCACTAGACAATATAATTTGTAACATTAATGAATTCAAAGAGTCAACAAAGATTTTATTTCACGATTGCATTAAGAAGAAGAAGATTTCAACAAAGAATTTGTACATATTTTTCATCATGAAAGAAATGGATCTCAGAAAATTCAAGGACCTTTGGGTCAATACCTTCGGGTACTTCCAACACAATTATTAATGACATATGATAATCTTTTGCAGGTTTAAAAATCTTCAAAGAGAAGATAAATCGATCATCATTTCCAATGGAGAGTTCATAATGAGAAGAACTCATCTGAAAGGGGGAGAGTGAGTTCATAATAAGAAGAGCTTGTTCGACCTATCACTCGATTCACGACATTTCGAATCAGCGACGCCTTACTTGAGGGATTGAAATTTCAAATGGAGAGTTCATAATGAGAAGAACTCATCTGATAGAGGGAGAGAGAGTTCATAATGAGAAGAGCTTGTTCGACCTATCGCCCGATTCACGATATTTCGAATCAGCGATGCCTTGCTTGAGGGATTGACATTTCAAATGGAGAGTTCATAATGAAAAGAACTCATTGACAGAGGGAGAGGGAGTTCATAATGATAAGAGCTTGTTCGACCTATCGCTCGATTCACGACATTTCGAATCAGTGACACCTCGCTTGAGGGATTGATATTTCTGATGGAGAGTTCATAATGAGAAGAACTCATCTGACAGAGGAAGAAGAAGTTCATAATGAGAAGAGCTTGTTCGACCTATTGCTCGATTCACAACACTTTGAATCAGCAACACCTCGCTTGAGGGATTGACGTTTCCAATGGAGAGTTCATAATGAGAAGAACTCATCCGATGAGGGAGAAAAAGTTCATAATGAGAAGAGCTTGTTCGACCTATCACTCAATTCATGACATTTTGAATCAGTGACACCTCACTTGAGAGATTGAAATTTTCTATGGACGGTTCATAATAGAAGAACTCATCCGACATAGGGAGAAAAAGTTCATAATGAGAAGAGCTTGTTCAACCTATTGCTCGATTCATAACACTTCGAATCAACAATAACTCGCTTGAGGGATTAAACTTTTCTGATGGAGAGTTCATAATGAGAAGAACTCATCCGATGAGAGAGAAGAAGTTCATAATGAAAAGAACTTGTTTAACCTTAGCTCAATCATCGCAGAAGGAGGTGGATCAACATTCCAATGGAAGGGTCATAATGAGAAGAACTTGTCCGAATATAAAAGTGAAAAGTTCATAATGAGAAGAACTTGGAGCTCAGCGATGTCAGATGACCCAATTGGAAAAAATTGGTGCTTTATGTATTCGCTCCATTTTTGTTTCACAACAATGAGTGAAGAGGGGCAGCTGTAATCACCAATTTTATCCCCCAAAAAATGCATTACAACAATACCCTGCTACCACCAACCCAACTACTGCCCATGCCCTGCTCTCATCACCATGCGCTTCCATCCACCATGCTATGCCCCTACAATACAACAACCACCAGCACCAAAATTCAAAGCATTGTCAGGATTAATTATTTGTTTTTAGGGATAATATCTACTGTCATCGGTATAAAACCCAAATGAAAGCAATGTAAAATCTCTCTCGGTTCATCATTTGATCAAGCCAATAAATAAGATTTTTAAGGTTACCCTTTTTAAGATTGCAAACATTTTTATTCATTTTTTCGTATTTTTTAATCTCAGTAAGAAAACCTTTATTTATTTATTTATTTATTTTTCTTTTCCATGAACATTAATCATAAAAATAGAGTTTTTAGTTTTCGAAAAAATCACAACCACAACCAAAGTTATTTTTCGTAAAAAATAATAAAAAAGAGGAAAAGTGTTACCGTTCAGCTGAAGCCTTGTCGGTGTTTTTCACAAACCGAGCTTGGATTCGTAACCACCACCTCCAGGAGAGTCTCACGGTAAAATTTGGTGGCCATCGGCCACCAGAGACGGAGGTGGCATGACGGCTAGCGAAGGCCCACCGACCAGAGAACAGTCGAAATTCTAGAGAGAGCCCCTCTCTCTCTCTAAAAAATAAAAAAACTGAAAAATGAAATGTTAAAAAAGGAAAAAAAAGTTTGTATTTATAAAACAATTTCGGGGGAAATCGTATTTTAGGTACCCCAACAATTCTCGTGTTTTTACAAAATGGTCACTAGAAGGGGCCGTTTTTATAATTTTCAATTTTCTATTTGTGCTTTGAAATTTTTGGTACAGTTTAAGTTTAGTCCCCCCACTTTTATCGTGTTTTTACACTTTAGTCATGTGTAGTGAATTTTTAATTTTTTTAGTTTTTTGTGGACTGGTTTTGTAATTTTTCCTTTTTATTTTAATAGATTTTTAGGCTTAAATAAATGGTATAACTTTCTTTAGGTCCCTTTAATTTCTAGCGTGCTTTTTATTTTTATCCCTAATTCATTTATTTTATTTGTTTCAATTTAGCCTTCGAATTTAATTTTTTTAATTTAGTCCTATTTTATGTTTAATTTGTTCCCATTTAGTTTAGTAATTTCACATTTATGCAATTAGGTCCTTATTTTATGTTCATTTAATTTTTATTCTATATTTTTACTTTTTTATTTGTTTTAATTAAGTTTATTATTAATTGTTATATTTCATAGCTTTAATTCTTAGATTTAGTTTTAAATTAGGATTTCACATTAGTTTTAATTATGGAGCAATTCATGTCGAGTTTTCGCAATAGATGCCCGATTACTCGAGTCAATTGATCGACTTTTAAAATCTATTAATAATTAATATTTCTAAAAAACTTTAGGTTTAATAATTTAGATAAAAATTAGGTTTTAAATTAGTCCTCAACTTTAGAAATTATCAATTTAGGTCCTAAGCTTTTAGATCTTTTAGAAATCGGTATTTTTAGATATTGATTTTTTAGTCCCTGAACTTCGATTAGAACTTTAAAATTTACATAATTAAATAGGTTAAATAGAGCCTCTACTTTAGGTTAGATTTCAAATTATCCTTTAAATTTAGGGAATAATAAGAGTTGGCCCTCGTCTAAATGCTGGGGAACCATCTCGATTATTCGATTCAATAATTTATTAAAATCAAATAGGATTAATATTAGAGCCTACATTTTTTAGGTTTGAGCTTCTAGGTTCCTTTAATTTCACAATTTGACACCTTAAGTTAGAAAAAGCCTTTAATTTAATTTACCTTAATTAGGATTAAAGAAAATTTTGTTTGATTGCATTGTTTTTTAAACCTAAGACAATGTTCACTTATTAGGGAATTAATGGTATATCTCCCACAAGTGTGCTCAGGGGGTGACTACTGGTGATTCCCGAAATGGGTCGACATCCTTTTCAAAGACTTCATCATGATTTTCTAAAACGAGGGAATATTCGATTATTAGACACAATAGCTGATCTCTCGCATTTACGTTTGGGAGCGAATGTTATCAGTCTCGATAAACGAATACCCTTTTCAACTTTGCATCCGTAATGATTTTCAAATTAAATAAAGATCAAACTCAAAATTTTCGATTTTAAATATAGGTAACCAACTAAGTACCAATTTTTGGGCGCTTGTGGGAGTGCTAATCCTTCCCCATGCGTAACTGACTCCCGAACCCGATTTCTGGATTTTCGCAGACCTTAAAGCTCATTATTTTGATAAAAATAAAATGTTTTATTAAAATCACCCATTTTTTATGGTGTCCCAATCGCACCTTAAATGATTGGTGGCGACTCCTCACATTTCGAAACACTTTTCAAAAAGAAAACCCTGGAGTTAGTATCAGTCTTTCCCTGCCCGGGCGAAAAAATTGTGTCGACAAACAGTATCATCAAAAGAAGCTGGGAAGAGCTGCGTTTTTAGGAAAACAACCAGAGTACATGACGTCTTTAAGCTCCGGTCGAATCACCATAACTAGCCTCACTTTCTTCTCTCTCTCTTCTCCTTCACTGCTGTTCTTTTCTCCCTCTCTCCTCCTCCACTGCTGCAGTCTTTCTCGACCTCTCTCTCTGTTGTAGATTCAAGTTTGAAGGTGAAAATTTTGAAGACGCCATGTGCTCCAGCTGTCTTCTGACATTCATCGTAGCTTTCATCCTATTTCAAGAAATAATTTTCTCCCATTTCAACCATTCTTTATTTTCAAAACTCCATCGGAGCAAAATTGCCTTTTTTAAAATGTTAGTTAACTCCAGCTAAGCAAATTTTGAGATATATTTTACGACCTTAGTTTTGTTGCTGTTAAATTTAGTATTATTAATTCTTTTTTATCCATAGTGGTAATAATGTGCTATGGTTAGTAGAGACCGGCATAAGATTTTATGTTAGGGGGACAAATTTTTAAAATTTTACGAGAGAACAAATTTAAAAAAAATTTAGAGGTAAAAACAAATTTTTAATAGAAAATACATAAAAAAATCTAAAATATATAATGATTTTAAATTTCCAGGGATAACATTACCTCTATTCACCTTTGTAACTATACCAGATGGTTAGCTTAGATTAGATTGTCTACTGACAATGTTTATTTGTTGTCAAGATGATCTGAGCCTGGAGGAGTGGAGGTTGGTTCACATACTAAAGATTATGTTAAAAATAGCATAGAAGGTTAGATTAGATGAATGGATCCAGTTGAGCTGTTGTTGCCTTCCTACAATACATTTGATTCTATTCTGAAAATACTCTTTGCACTTCAATTTTGTTTAAAATAAAATATGTAATAAAAGGGTTTTTAAAAATCAAGATTTTGTATTATCAATAATATAATTACATAACTTTTATTAACATACTAAATAATTAAAAATATAATATGGATGAACTCATCGAGTGGCATTGGTTATTAAAAGGAGTGTTGTTTTTCTCTATAGGTAATGAGTTCAATAGTTGTATCTTGTGTCGTCAATAGTTAAGAAAGATTTTGAACAAATATTACATTATAATCACTCAGACTATTAAAAAAACATAAATATAGATGATAGTTAGGGTTGCTTATCGAGCGATTCGATCTCGAGTTGGTCAGTGCTCAACTCATTCTTATTAAAAAGTTTTGTTGCTCGACTCGACTCGACTCATTGCTTGTTAAGCTCACCAAAATTTTTACCATATTTTTTAACTATAGGTAAAATCTACTAATTATATATAGAGCTTAATATAAACATAATTAACAAATTTGACAAAAAAATTATTAAAAGAGTGTATGAATCAATTTCAAAGTCTAAGCTCTAAAGTGACAATCCACAAATATAGCAAATCAATATATTAAAAGCATTTTTTTAAAAAAATCAACAATACATTGTCAATCCTAAAAATAAAGAAATCAATATCTCTTTACTCAATTCATTGTTGCTTGCAATCACTAAACTACAAAAATATAAAAAATATTAACGAATTGCTCGCAAATTTATCGAATCGAGTTAGATTTTACTCGATTCAACTCGTTAAGGTCTCGAGTTGAATATGAATTATATCAATCCGAATCAAATTTTAATTGAATCGAGTTTAAACTATTCACGAACTGCACAACTTATTATTAAATACCCTAACAATAGCGATGAAGTCCAAATGTTTTTGATGCGCTTCCTTTCCAATTCAACGACTACATGATTAGTTGAGAATATTGAACAAATAAAGTTGTGGTGTCCGTCCAACTCAGTTGGTAGAGCACAAGGTTCTTAACCTTGTGGTCGTGGGATCGAGTCCCCCGGAGGGCATTTCATAATTTGGAGGTCTCCATAGAAGTTGCTCTCAACCTGGCGTTGGGGGCCAGCCTACTATCATACCTCTCCCTTACCCCATTACATATGGGAAAAAAGGATCAGCTATTTTTTTTTCAAACCTGATAATAAGTGTCAAAAGATCATCCACTAGGATAAAGTTAAATCCATGTAGAAAAGATTACTCAATACTCTCATCTATTATTATTAGGGTAAATTACATGTTAATATCTAAAATTATCAATTTTATTATGTTTTAGTATCTAATTTTTATTTTTTTTAAAACCATGTCTAACGTTTAGTTTATGTTTCAATTTCGTACTCCGCCATTAAAAACTTAACGGTAATGTTGACGTGTTATCATAAGATACTACCATATCATCATTGAAAAAAATAAAAAATACCACACTAACAGTTATGTTAATTTTTAACGGTTGAGTATCAAATTGAAACATAAACTAAACATTAGATCTGTTTAAAAATAAATAAATGTTAGATACCAAAACGGAACAAAAGTAATATTTTAGTACTAAACATGTAGTTTATCCTTATTATTATAATCGGAAAACATATATTAGAAGCTTCAACCTCCGTCTTATTAAAAAATCAAATTAGCCCTTTAAATCAACAAAATCGAAAGTTGATTGTTATGATACTAATATAATGGTTCATATTAATTTAACAGTTTACAATGTTTTTATAATGATCTATGAAACCGATATGACAATTCACGATGAATGTTGATAGGATAAAAACATTAAATTGTTTTTTATCGAATTTGAATGACAAATTAATCTTAAAACTAATGTCAAACGATCCTCCACTAGAATAAAGTCGGAGTCCATCTAGAGAAGACTACTCAATACTTTCATTTTTCATTATTAATAATTGGAAAATATATATGAGAAGCTTCAACCTCCTCCACTTTGTTAAATTTTTTTTACATGTCACAAGAAGTTGGAAAATATAACTTGAGACAGTATGAACCTCACAAACCCCAAGAAAAAAATACAATATCCGTATACAAATTAAAATATAAACGGGATTGATTTGAGTGATAAGTAATTTAATATCGTTTAAGCATGTCTTGAGTTTGAGGTTTAGTATATACATAAAATCTCTGTCAAGAGATTCATCTACCAAAGCTTTAGGTGCACAATACAGATCAGTTCGGATTAATCAGGACGAAAGCCTGTAACCAGGAGGGAAACAAAAAGAAAATATACAAAGTGGAAGATAAACAAATAAGTGTATGTGTATGTGAGTGAGTGAGAATATAATTCTGCATATGAAATATTTCAGCAGGGGTGGAAGGCCAAGGTGAGAGGAAGATGATGATGATGATGGTTGGAATCCTTCTCCACGCGCCTCTTGATATTGAGAAAATCGTCGACAGAACACGGCAGCTTTAGAGGCCCCCTCGTGTGATAGTCGTATACTTCATGAGCCTTGTCCAGCAGCTGCTGGAAAAGAGGATGGTAAAGATAAGATATGGGAATCAGGAATCGTTGAAAGCCTTGTTCATCGTCCTCTAATCCAACCTCAACGCCAAGCCACCCTTTCTTCACCTTCGTCTTCTTCTCCATTGCTGTTTCTCTTAACTCTACTGCTGGGGATTTCTTCTGATCCTGCAGAGGTATACGAGTCTGAGGCTGGTATGCTTTTATAGCATGTGATTGTGTGTGGGTTTAATATACTCATTGAACATAAGATAAATGGGGAATACAAGGTGGTACTACTTCATACGGAACACTGATGAAGTGGGGATGGAATTTTGGTTGATTTTTGTGAAGTGGGAGAGGGCTTTGGACCTACCACGGAAGTGGGAAATGATGGGGGACCAAATTATACGTGAAAGTGCCATCTGCCTTGTTTGTAATATTTTGATGGATATCCATTCTTAAATCCTAATTAAACTATTCTTTTCTTTGCATCTTTTCCTATTTGGAAAACATTATACACTTTCCACATGAATTCTCCTGTCTGTGTTGTATGAACACATCACATAACTTGTTAGTTTTATTAAAAAAAATAAAAACCCAAAAGTATAATGACACTTTACAATTATAAGCGTAAACTAAACGTATAATTAGGCAAATTTTTATAATCATTGATACAAAATTAACTACTTATGATCATACTAGGAAAATGTTAAAAGCACATAAAAAACTCGAAAGAATAAAAATATGAATAGATCTGATTGTATCGATAAACGAACCATAACAGATGATCAAGTTACTGAAAAATCACTGATAATCGTGAATTAGAGTCAAACGTCGTGAGAAAACTATCTTCGAACACAAATCACATATCCAAATTCATTTGAGGGTCTAAAGCATGACAATTCAACATGATAACAAATAAGCATCATCTTGATCAGTCAAGACGATGTTAAATTCAATCCTAAAAAATTGAACAAAACAAAATAGTCAAACGACCGATAAAGAAGATAGAAAACGTGACAAAAAACATAAAAAAGTGTGTCACAAAGACAGTGAAATTCGTGCCATGAAGGTTGTTAGGAGATAATGACATGCATGACGATCGCCCAATAAAATAAACACAAGATATTACGTGAAATTTTTTTTCGGGACAAACCACGGATATAAGAGAAAAAAAATTCATTAACAGTAGGAAATGAGAATATATTCAATGGAAAAAAAACAAAGAGTTAATCTCAACCATATATTTTCACTCATCCAATAGTCCTAAATTTGTGTAAAATTAAAGAGTTTTACATTGTGTAAGTGGATCCTAACCCATATATATATCCGATTTAATTTAAAATATAGAATTTAAATTTTATTCAAATATTTTTATATTTGTAAATAATTCATATTCATATTTTTTAAAATGTACTTTTTTATAATTTTTCTTTATTAACTTTATTTATTTATTTATTACTCTATCATGCATGAACAATTCAATTTATTTATTTATTTATTTGTCCCTTATTGATTTTTAAGAAGTTAAATTTTTTAAACTTTACCCATGATTTTTTTAAATATTTCAAAAAATTTAAATTTTATAAATATATATTTCAAAACTACTTGATTGAAGGTTTTTAAAATATATTTTTCATATTTTTATCAATAATAAAATTTAAATAACAATGAGTCAAAGTTGAAAAAATTGAGGGAAAAAATCAACAAGAAATAGTTTGAATGAGACATAGGGAATGATATTTATTATAGAATTAATTTTTATCTAAAACATATATATATATATATATAACATAAAAATGATATAATATGTTATAGACTTGTAAACGGGTCAGATTCGAACCTTAAATATTAGAGTTTAAATTTAACATATATATTTAAAATGAGTCAAAAATTTTCATCTTAGTCTATATTTTAAGTTTAATATTTTTATTCGAACTTCCTTAAATTTCAGATGAATGGCCATATCATTAATCAGATTGTAAACAATGCTATCTACGTCATTTATCTTTTTTTTTAAAGATTTTTTTTCTATAACTTTTAAATTACTGATTTGCAACTAAAAGTTGGCTTCATATACACGAAGGTTAAAGTTAAAAGAACCAATCCAAAAAAAAAAGGTATAGGGTATTTATGCGCAGTGACCAATTCTAAGGCAAACAATCGATCATGCATGGATGAATTTATATCAAAGGCGTAAATTTAAAAATTTATATTAAAAGCTTTAAGATGTATGAAATTATAAAATTTTAAGAGATACGCAATTAGATAATTAATAAAAAATATAAAAATAAACTTAAAATATTAAAAAATTGAAAATTTTAAACGATAGTACTGTACTAATGGAGGAACGCAATGAAGACTAGTGGGAGTCGTGCCTCCCCAAAAGTTTGAAAAATTATACTTTAGACCATTAAATTTTTAAAATATTTAATTTCTCCTCTCATAAGTTTTTTAAAAAATTATAATATTTTAAAATTTTTAGTTAGATCTCAATTTTTTTTTTGAAAAAAAATATAAACTTAACTCTTAATTTTTTTTAAAATTTTTAATGTAAATTTTTTTAAAATTTTTAATAAATTTTTAATTTTTAAGTTTTAAATTGACCCTCTAAAATCTATCATTAAGTTCCATCACTGAATCGCACTCTAACACCTCCATCTATGGATGCATGAAGATGCCCATAACATCTCTTTAGTCGTTATCCTCAAGGACCAGAAAGATTTCAAAGGAAAAGTAGACGGGCGAAAGCACACCGCAAGGTACCATAGTGTATGGCTTTTTTGTATGGTGTTGACTGACTTATAATAGAATATGGGGATTTGGGCGGTGGTGGTGGTGGCGCACTCAGTTTTCTGCATGCTTTGTGTCTCCTTTTCAACTACTTTCCCAATATGTTTGTCCTCTGTAGCCCTTTTTTCATTATGCCATCTACTCTAACATTCACGATTTTATGACCCTTGGAATGTCTTTGGATTGCATATTTTGTAGGTGCCAACTAAAACCATCTTGACCTCTCCTTTTTGATATTCTCTTTTTTTTCTTCATTTTTTTATTAAGCTAAACGTGATTACAAAATAATATATATTCTAAGTACTTGTAAATAGTGATTTTCGTCTCTAATATCAATATTATTATTACTATTATTAAATAATTAAATTTTATTACAGACCCAAATACAACAAGCCCAACTGGGCCCCGAAAAATACAAGCCCAAGTGACTCGGTGGACCTAAATCGGGCCCAAAAAGCCAACCCAACAGACCCAAACTCGGTTAGGGTTTTACCCTAATTTTTTTACCAACCGCCTTCATCCTCAACAGTTGGTCTAGATTGGACCAGATTTAGGGTTCTACCCTAAAAAAATTTATCAGTTGCCGCCGGTGATCTATTTGGACCGTTGACCTGCAGCGCGTGTGTTGCACGGGCCCGACTCCTCATATTCCAGCCACCACCGCTGTCGTTATCGGACCACACCGCCCAAATCCAAAAGATCTAGGTGCATTAAATGCACCCAGCTAGAAATCGACTCTGCCCCTAGTCGTCCACCCATAATCAGTGACTCAGAGGGCTTCTCCTCTCCGATTGGTCCGAAGGGAAAGCCATGGGTTCCTATAAAAGGAACCCACCTGTAAAACAATAAAAAGAGAGAAGGAGGCAACCATTCGAAACAAAATAACAAATAGAGAAGTAACCAACAACCATTCGGGCAACCATAAATACAACAACAAAAAAACAAAGAGCAACATAAAAGAGAAAGACGAAAAAAGAAGCTTACCACCGTAGAAGCTTACCGCCGTTTAACCGAAGGTAAAACCTTTAGTTTTGTGTAAATTTAAGATGATGTAGGGATTTTTAGGCTTATGGATGGTCGGATTTAGGTTTAGGGTATGAGGATCTACGTTTTATAGTAAGTTTCTAGGTCGTCGGCCGCCGTCGGTGACGACGGACGACTCCAACGAATGGTGGCTGGAGGTTGTCAGTCTCCTTCCAGCGAGAGAAAGAAGAGAGATGTGAGAGAACTCTCTCTTTTAGAGAGAGAAAAAAAATGAATAAATGAGGAGAATAGGCAAAAAAGACCGGTTGTGGGGTATAAATACCCCTCCCCATACGATGTCGTTTTGGGGAGGGGATTTCTGTGTTTTGAATGTATGGGTAAACCCCTTTCCAGGTCCATCGGGCTTTGTAAACTTTTATTTTGGTCAATGTAATTAATTTCCCCATCTTTTAATTTGGAGACTAAGTTTTATTCCATTTTTATTTTAGTCACTGACCCTATTTACATGTGTTTTGGATAAATATCTAATTTAGTTCCTATTATTTTAGTGGTTTCTATATTAATCCTTAATAGTGATGATGGTCAAATTATACTGCCAGTACCTATTTTACGTGTTGTTTTTGTTTATGGCAATTACTTTTGTTTATGGCAATTACTTTTGTTTATTTTACAGTTTAATCCTTAAAATTAAATTTTTTAATTATGAAATATGTTATTGGTTTATTTACTTTGGAAGTTCTTAAAATATGAAATATTTGCATAGGGGACTTTAATCTCTCTTAGTCTTATATTTTAATCCATAAATTTATCATATTTATTATGTTAATCCTTTATCTAAATGTTTGTCAATTTTTGTCAATTGAAATGCTTTCACATATTATTTTAATACGAAGAATTTAAAGAAACACCTCTTAACTAACAAGGAGTGTGTTTCTAAGGATTGTTTGAATAAAATAACACCTTTTATGTTTTAAAGGAATTTGTTTTTATTTGTTATATCTAAAATTTAAGGTAATACCAATTTGTACGAGGAATCCATAAAAATACCCCCTTTACTGAATAGGAAGGTATTTTCGAGGATTATTTGTACAAAATAATATCTTTTTTATTTTTTTAAAATAGATCATAATTTAAATGTTATTTGAATTTTGCAATTTTAATATTTAGATGACGTATAATCGTTTAGGTACCGATTTCGGGCGTTGTGAGGGTGCTAATCATTCCCCACATGTAATCGACTCCCGAACCCTTTTCAAAATGAATTTCTGGTTAAACACATATTTTTTTTTTATTTTTTATCTTTTAACTGTTTTTCTCCAAATTATTTTAAAAGGTATATTTAGGTGTTCGACCTACCCAACCCAAATGTCGATGGCAACTCTAAATTTATTTATTTTCACATTTATTTTGAAACCAGATATTTTCTAAAATTAAGTTGGATCGATCCCTGCCATAGCCCTAAAAAGCTGTAAAGGACCGTTCCGACAGCTTGGCGACTCAGCTAGGGACATTTTTTAGAGAGATAAGTCGTAATCCATTATTCGTTATATTTTTAGTTCAAAATGGAAAATATGAATGGTATTTAAATTTTGATAATTGAGTTTTGTTTGCATCACATCGTATTTTTTATTAGTCATACTAATGTGATTGATTTATGTGTTTCAGATTTCTAACCCTTTTTGGTTTGAGTGTTCTGGAATCGAGGCAAAGGATTGTGAGTTTCCCCTCACACATGCCATAACCGCTGATATTTAGAGCCTTCTAAATGTGCTTTGTCCCGTTAGGTAGGGGTGAACACGACGTTTACGTGAGAAAAATTAATTTTCTCCGCATGGGCTTTAGCAAGTAACCTCTAGGTTACATATGCCTCATGTTCAAGAGTGAAACATTGAGTTTCCTCGCAGGGACATAAGGAAATGCATTATCTCGAATTGAACTCGACCCGTTTAACCCTATAACGGGTGAGGATCGAGGGTCTGGCAGGCTCAAAGGGGCACCAGCAAAGGACAATTCGAGTACCCTATTAGTAATACCGAATTTCTTCCCATTTTATTTTGAATCTCTGTCCGCAATTCTTCAAAAGTCACAAAAGGGGGAACTCTCTAACCTTTTCCTCGAATATATTTTTTGCAAAAAAAGCATGAGAAAGAGAAGTGTATGCGATTTGGTTAATTTTTTTCCAAGCATGCAAATTAGAAAGCATGAGGTTAGGATTTATATGTTGAACGAAGCATGAGGGTAGAAAACATGTTTGGATAAGATTTCTATTTGATAAAAGTATGTCATGGTAGATACCATGTTGGGTAGAATATTTTCTTTTCATAAAATGGATTGGTATTAACAATTCCATTTGACTTATTTTTCTCTATATCTTATTTGTATGCTTGTTTTGCATTAGCTTATTAATTTTGTTATTTGTACTAACTTTTTTTTATTTTGCTTTCTTTTTGCTTGCATTGCATAACCATGACATAATCAAAAGGTGTTGATTTTGAGTGGTCATTAAAGTAAAATGTTTCATAATGGACAAAAGGTTTCATGATCAAGTAAACCATAACACAGCTAGGGAATGACATCTTGAGGAAACTCCAAAAATAGTGAAGAGCTATGCACCCAAAGATTTTATGTTCGAAGAAGAGCAAAAGGAGATACGAGAAATGAAAGGGAAAATGTCCAAGATGATGGATAGAATACCTTCTTTGGCCAAAGGAAAAAAGACTTCTGCACAAATAGAGAAAGAGCTCGATGAAGAATATCATGTGATGTCAAATATACGAGGGACCATTGATCCTAACCAATCTGATAAATTATGCACAATCACCATTCATATAAACAAATTATCTGGAAATACAAAAAAAATGGTGACAACTGTAGAAATTCCCAGAGATGAAAATAAATTATGCAATCAGAACACATTGGTATTTAAGAGTTTACTACCAAATTTGGAGACTCAAGTTTACCTCCATATCCAAATTGGTATGACTTCAATGTTCGTTGTGAATACCATGCCGGAGCTCAAGAACATTCCTTTCAGAATTGAACAACCTTCAAGCATCGATTCCAACATCTTTTGGATCATGGAATCTTAGAGTTCGAGATAAAAGATTGACCTAGTTTGGTAACTGATTGTCCTGTTAGATTAGTGCCAAAAGTTTTTAAAAAATAAGAATATCAATGTGGAAATTCAGGAGGAAGAGATTTGCTAAAGTATGAAGTTCAAATTCATCATTTGAGGAATGAAAACAATAAATTGAGTGTAAATATGGAAGCCATGTGTGATGGTTTTCAAACGATCAGTTTAGCCTTTAAAAATGCTGGTATAGGAAATACCCCTGAAGAGTGGACAAAAGGGGGTCACTAAACTGAAAAACGATGTTGAACACTGGAAAAAGAATTGCAAGGCACATGAAGGTCGAGCCAAGAAGTTCTCTCATGATTTACAGATTGCTTAAAAAGGTGTAATACTACCATAAATGATTTAGTAAGATGCCAAGACAAAAATCAGTTGTTGAATTTGTACATAGCCAATGTGGAAGTCTCATATCAACGCCACAAGTATGAGAATGACGTTGAGCTATAAGCCACTAGAGCAAAAAAGAAGACATTGATGAAGATTGCAAATGATTATGAAGATATTATACGAGCACTTCTGAACCACAAAGGTTTCCTTACAAGTTAGAATGAACAACATTGTCAACAGCTTCGAGAATTGACATGTAAGATGGAGGAAAAAGATAAGGTCATGAAAGAAGTTTCTACCCCAAGAAAACAATGTGGCTCATAAATTGGTTGATTTAGCTAGATTTGTGAGAGAATTAAAGCAGATTGACAATTCAACACCCGAGTATGAGTGGAAGTTAATTTGGTTTTTGAGAGGGATAGAGAAGTTAGGAGTTAAAGATATTCCTTATCTGTAAAGTTTGTAAATATAATAAAACTTTTGTGTTCAACAAAATTTGTTTTAAGATGGTCACTCTTGAATGACACCTTTTGCATACATGCATTTGCATTTTACATTTTGCATTATCATTTTTGTATTTTCGCATTCATATGTGTAATTTTTCATCTTTACATTCACATATATATGGCATACATTGCATAATATATTTTATCTCAACATGCATTAATCATGGATCATAATGATAAATCGCGGAGAATCTTGTGATAGTAATATTGATTGTTAATTGAGGCCACCCCGTTCGTTCCTAAACAAAATTTGTGAGCTAGATTTGAAGTTCGGGGCATGCCATTAAGAATTATAGGGCGATAAAAAGTAATTTACAAAATTTGATCATTTTGGAGACATGGTTTTTTAGTTAGCAAGTGGGGCATCAAATTATAACAACCCTGAAGATTCTTGTTTGAGTTTGTTTTTGTTCTTTATTTCATTATTTTACTAAATATTTTGTAAAAATTGTTTGATGATTGAACTTATGCCACTTTTAAGGTTATGAGCAATGAATCAAATTTTTAATACGTTAGTTCTTTGAGTATCAAATTAAATAAAGATTCTTTTAATTTTTCAAGAATTATAGATCTTTGGAAAATGACAAAATTAGACCTTTCATATCTATTCCAAAGCCAAAAACACCATTATTTGATCTCTTTTACTTTACATAATTCATGATCATTACCAAAACCAAATTTTGACACTACATTTATATGAGACTCTAAAGTCATACCTTTACCTTTTTTTTTCAATATACCAAATTCATACTTTTACCCTTTTGGGTAGAGTCAAGCTGTGTATAACACCACCTTCCCCCATATACACGACTTTAAAGTCAGGCTTTTGTCTTTTCGGTACAAAACCACCATTTTTCTTTATACAAGTTAAACCGAAAAGACTTAAAGTACAAAACTTTCATTTTTTTCATGAATCTTCCTGCAAGGAGAGATGAGATGAGGCATCATGGAATAACTTGTTGATGAGAAGCTCAAGTAATTAGGACATACTCGAAGCAAGAATAAGAAAAAAATAAAAGGATCGATTTAAATAATTATATCATGCATTAATTACATTATTTTCATGTAAATAAAAGTTAATCCTAAATATTCATCCCCTTGGGATACCTCTTTTTACAAGGACTTCTGTGTATGAAATGATGAACGGTCTTTTTTTCATTTATCCTTCACAAAAGAGAAAAATATATCCCATGTTGTTCCCATTTGAGCCTGAATTATTTTTCTTTAGATTCAAACCTAACCAAGGATCACCCTCCACATTGGAGGGGCAAGGTAAAGGATATTTGGTCGCAGGAATAAAGATCATCAATCCAGTTTTATTACATAAGCAAGTCTCCGTAAAATAAAGAGGAATAAACAAGGAACCACAAGGTAGATCAAAAGCAATGTGCTCAGAGATGAAATTTAGTCGAGAATAATGAAAGAAGTTCCAAAGATAAGAAACAAAGAGGAAAAGAAGTTGCTCAAAGCAATTGGAGTCCTATACTCATCTAACAAAGAGGAGATAGAAGAAAAAAAAAAAGATGAAAAGAAAAAAATAAATCAAGTATTTCAAGATGGGTGACTCATTGAGCCTCAAGCCACAAGGTTGATCAAGTGCAATCATTTCAAAGATTCATACTCAAAAAGAAGAGCGAAAAATGTTGAAGATATAAGAAAATGGAGATGAAGTCTAGGGTGAAAACCCAAAAATGGGCGGTCTAGAAAGATCCAGAAAAAGACAAGTAGCAAGCAAATCCAAGCCAAGCAAGACAAGATTGAAGGCATCAGAACGAATTGATCCTTGGTTCAATTACCCTTAAACACTTGTTTGGTCCTATTTATCCCTTTCTTTCGTAATCATAAACTGGCTATGTTACGTACCTGAAAAGTCCATTCCAATCATACATGAATTTCTAAGTGAAAGAGACTATCTTCAGATTTTATTCCACTTCTCAGAATTGATTTTTATTTACAAAAATTGGTTTTCTAAAATCTTTAATTAATGATATATAATAAAGGGGGGTTCAAGATGTAAAATTGTGAATAACATCTTGAAGCCAAAGGAGGATTCGAGTTGAAAACCTGAAAGGGCGGCTCGAATATTAAATTGTGTAATGACGACATAAGAGACAGTTTTAAGTTCTTGATGAAATACCACACATTCCAAAGGTGTTCCTGAGAGTTTGGAGGTAATAAAGTATCCCTAGAAGATGAACATAACAACCACTTCTTCAAGTCAGTGGATACCCAAAGAGACATATATGATGTAATAAAAAGGCCAACCTAAGAGACCTTACTTTTCAGAATCAACCTACACCTTAAATTTGTCAGTAATTTTGACAGTTGCCAATGGGCTATGATTTTTTGAAAGATTAAAAGAGTAGGTTTCTTGTTTGATGTTCATTAAACTCTTGTTTTATGATTTGTCTTAATTGTGAAGCCTATAAAGGGTTAATATTTTTCAAAATTTTGATTAAACATTTTTCAAAATTCTTTTAATTGATTTTTCAATAAAAAGAAGAAGAAAAACATCTTCAAACAGGGCAGTCTTAAATGCGAAAGGTCTTTGAAAAGTTGATGCTCATTCTGCCTCTAGTGGAGAAAATGATAAACAATGCCAAAACAATGAAGCATTACACAATTTTGAAAGTAAATAGTTCAAGAGATCAAAGTACTGAAAGATAGAATTCATAATTTCTTGTGATCCATCAAGAAGAAGAAGCTTGTCTTATACAGAAGTGGCACATATCTCAGATCATATAAAAAATGAAAGACATTTCTGTTAGAAGGATTGTTCACTTCTTAAGTGTCCATGGCAACATGAAGAGAAGCCTTCAAGCTATTTGACAACACTGCTGTTTAGTTACATCAGAATGAGACCATTCCATAGTAAGATATTTGGACAAGAAGATACTCATACTAGGACATCTTTTGAAGGTCCGTATCATCCAGAAGTATTAATATGGGGAACTTTTAAAGGTTCGTATCATCCAGAAGTATTAATTTCAGGGCATTTTGAAGGCCCATATCAACAAGAAATAATAAATGTTGGGACGTATTTTTAATACCCATATTATCTGGGAATAAGAGACCATTGATTTGAGCAGACATTTATTGAGACATAAGGATGTGAAGAATGAAAATAGTGAAACAGGGATAGTGGAGCTTACCATATATGATCATTTTGTCCATCATACAGTTGATCTATTCTGGTAATTTCACATGCATTAATGTTGGCAAGCTGAAGTGTCCCACTGAGTTTTGGTGTCCTTGTAATGTTATACAAAAGTTCTGAACATTATGCAAAGAGTTCCCCTGGTTGAAAAATCTAGGTAGAAGCCACAGGAAATGATGAATGTGTTGTCAAATGTTTTACGAACCAGTAACTATGGTGATGAACCAATGTTGCGATTATATGGTGTTTCCATTTTTTTGACCAAAGTTGAAAGTTGTCTTCTACAACCCCAAGGTTAAAAGTGAGAAATGGTAAAGATTTATTTTCAAGGAAGGGGTGATGAAATTTTAACAGCAAGAAACTAGTTGATCCAACTAAGGTTGAACGATGGGTTGTTATTAAAACGTCTCAACATGATATGGCACAAATAGCCTTGTTCAAGATCAAATTAGATATGAAGACATTGTTCAAGATCAAATTAGATATGAAGACATGAAAGGAATTAGGATAGACCCTCCCTTTGAGAATGAAGACCGCTCTTGTAGCCGAAGACCACAAATCAAGAAAACATGCATTTATACATGATACATAAATTTGTGTCATTTCATCATACATTATTTCATCCATACATAATAAATTTTGATCTTACTCATGATAATGTCTGTAAAATCTGTTTTGAGAAATTTTTATCTATCTTAAGATGATTTCCCTAGAAACTTTCATCATGGGTTTATAACATGTCTCATAAGGAACTCAATATTGTCTTACTAAAAATCATTTTCCCTTGAAGCTTCAACTTGACTTTCTCGTGAAGAGAAGTCAATCTTTGTTATTCCTGACTCCCCTGTGAAGAGGAACCAATCCTTGAATTCATCATAAAGAGAAGTTAATCTTTGTTATTCCTGAAGAGAAGTTAATCATTGACTTCCTCGTGAAGAGAAGTCAATCTTTGTTATTCCTGACACCCTCATGAAGAGGAACCAATCCTTCACTTCTTCATAAAGAGAAGTTAATCTTTGTTATTCATGAAGAGGAGTCGATCCTTGAATTCCTCGTGAAGAGAAGTCAATCTTTGTTATTCTTGAATCCTTCGTGATAAGGAACCAATCCTTGACTTCTTCATGAAGAGAAGTCAATCTATGTTATTCATGAAGAAGATTCAATCCTTGACTTCCTCGTGAAGAGAAGTCAATCTCTGTTATTCCTGACTCCCTCTCGAAGAGGAACAAATCCTTGATTTTCTCATGAAGAGAAGTCAATCTTTGTTATTCCTGAAAAGGACTTAATCATTGACTTCCTCGTGAAAAGAAGTCAATCTTTTTTATTCCTGACTCCCTCGTAAAGAGAAACCAATCCTTGACTTACTATTGAAGGGAAGTCAATCTTAATTATTTCTGAAGATGAGCCAATCATTGACTTTCTCGTGAAGAAAAGTCAATCTTTGTTATTCCTGACTCCTTCGTGAAGAGGAACCAATCCTTGACTTCCTCGTGGAGAGAAGTCAATCTTTGTTATTCCTGAAGAGGAGTTAATCTTTCATATTTTGTCTTCATGAAGAATAGAGAAGCAAATCAAGTTCGATTCAATCTTCCCTGAAGAACAATGAAGTGGATCAAAGATTTTTCGAGTATGATATCCCCTAAAGAAGAGTGGAGTAGATTCTTTTTTTTTCTTCAGATTTGGTCTTCCTGAAGAACAACGAATCAAATCAAGTTCGATTCCATATCCCCTAAAGAACAGTGAAGTGGATCAAAGATTTCTCGAGTATGATCTCCCCTAAAGAAGAGTGGAACAGATTCTTCTTCTTTCAGAATTGATATCCTTGAAGAACAATGAAGCAAATCCTCGTTTTAAACTTCCCTAGAAAACTGTGGAATGAGTTGATGTTTTTCAAGTTTAATATCCTCTAAAGAATAGCGGAGCAGACCTATCTTCCTTCAGATCTGAATACCTAAAAAAGAGGAACAAATCAGGTCTGATCTATCCCGAAATTACAGTGGAGCAGATTTTCCATCAAAGCATGAAGTCGACTAGACGAAAACTCATTATCTCTTTATGTTTTCCCTAATCTTGTTAACACAAGAATGAACAAAGAGGGGCAGCTGTAGACAGTGGTTTTCATCCCTAATATTATTATTATTATTATTATATTATTATTATTATTATTAACTTTTATTGTAGGCCCAAATACAACAATCTCAATTGGACCCCAAAAAATACAAGTCCAAGTGACCCAGTGGACCCAAATAGTACCAAAAACTCCAACCCAGTAAACTCAAACTCAGATAGGGTTTATACCCTCAAAAAATAATTAACAGCCACCTTCATCCTCAATCATTGGATCTGATCTAGACCCAACGATCCAGATTGGACCAGATATAGGGTTTTACCTTAAAAAATTTTATCAGTCACGTCCGTCGATCTATTTTAATCGTCTACCACGCGCTCGACTCTTCATATTCCAACCACCGTCGCTGTCGTTGTTATACCATACCACCATAGCCAGTGACTTAAAGGGCTTCTTCTCTCCGACTTGTCCGAATGGAGAGCCATGGGTTCCTATAAAAGGAACCCACTTGCAAAATAGCAAAGAGAGATAATTAGGCAACCATTCGAAACAAAATAACAAACAAAGAAGCAAACAACAACCATTCAGGCAACTAGAAATAAAAAAAAAAAAAAAAGAGCAATCGAAAAGAGAAAGATGAAAGAAGAAGCTTACCACCGTAGAAGCTGAGCATCGCTGGACACCGCCGTTTAACCGAAGGTAAAACCTTTGATTTTGTGTAGATTTAAGGCGATTTAGGGATTTTTAGGCTTAGGGATGGTCAGATTTAGGTTTAAGGTATGGAGATCTACATTTTGGGGTAAGTTACTAGGTCGTCGGCCTCTGTCAATGGCGGCGACCAACTCCAGGGGGTGGTGGTCGGATGTTGTCGGTCTCCCTCCGGCGAGAGAAAGAAGAGAGAGGCGAGAAAAATCTCTTTTAGATAGAGAAACAAAAGGAATAAATAAGGAAAATAGGCCAAAAAAGGCCGGTTGTGGAGTATAAATACTCCTCTCCATACGATATCGTTTTGGGGAGGGGATTTATGTGTTTTGAACACATGGTTAAACCTCGTTCCAGATCCATCGACTTTGTGAACTTTTTTTTTGACCACTGTAATTAATTTCCTCGTATTTTAATTTAGAGACCAAGTTTTATCCTGTTTTTATTTTAGTCACTGACCGTATTTACTTGTGTTTTGGGTAAATATCTAATTTAGTCTTTATTATTTTAGTGGTTTCTATTTTAATCCTTAATAGCGATGATGGTCAAATTACACTGCCAGTATCTATTTTACGTGTTGTTTTTGTTTATGGTAATTACTTTTGTTTATTTTACAGATTAATCCTTAAAATTAAATTTTTTAATTCTAAAACATGTTATTGGTTTATTTACGTTTGAAGTTATTAAATTATGAAATATTTGTATAGGGGACTTTAATCTCTCTTAGTCTTATATTTTAATCCCTAAATTTAACTCAATTTTTATTTTAATCCGTTATTAAATGTTTATCAATTGAAATACTTTCATATATTATTTTATACGAATAATTTAAAGAAACACCCCTTAACTGACAAGGAGTGAGTTTTTAAGGATTGCTCGAATAAAATAACACCTTTTATGTTTTAAAGAAATTTGTTTTTATTTTTTATATCTAAAATTTCAGGTAATATCGTGTTGTACGAGGAATCGATAAAAATACATCCTTTACTAATTAGGAAGGTATTTATGAGGATTATTTGTACAAAATAATATCTTTTCTTAAATGGATCATAATTCAAATGTTATTCGAATTTTCAAATTTCAATATTTAGATGTCGTATAATCGTTTAGGTACCGATTTCGGGCATTGTGTGGGGGGGTGCTAATCCTTCACCACACGTAATCGACTCCCGAACCCTTTTCAAAATGAATTTCTGGTTAAAGGCATATTGTTTTTTATCTTTTAAAATTGTTTTTCTTAAAATTATTTTAAAAGGTATTTTTAGGTGTTCGACCTACCTAACTCTAAGGTCGATGGTGACTCCAAATTTATGTATTTTTACATTTATTTTGAAACCCAATATTTTCTAAAATTAAGTTGGATCGATCCCTGCCATAGGCCTAAAAAGTTGTGAATGATCATTCCGACAGCTTGGCGACTCCGCTAGGGACATTTTTTTAAAGAGTCAAGCCATAATCCATTACCCGTCATATTTTTAGTTCGAAGTGGAAAATATAAATGATATTTAAATTTTGATAATTATGTTTTTTGCATTACATCGCATCTTTTATTAGTCATACTAATGTGATTGATTAATGTGTTTCAGATTTCTATCCTTTTTTGGTTTGAGTGTTCTGAAATCGAGGCAAAGGATTGTGAGTTTCCCCTCGCACATGCCATAAACGCTGATATTTTGAGCCTTCTAACTGTTCTTTGTCCCATTAGGTGGGGGTGAACGCTACGTTTATGTGAGAAAAATTATTTTTCTCCGTATAGGCTTAACAAGTAACCTCTAGGATACATATGCCTCATGTTTACGAGTGAAACATCAAGTTCCTCACAGGGACATAGGGAAATACATTCTCTCGAATTGAACTTGACCCGTTTAAGCCTATAATGGGTGAGGATCGAGGGTCTAGCAGGCTCAAAGGGGCACTAGTAAAGGACAATTCGAGTACCCTGTTAGTAATACTAAATTTCTGCCCATTTTATACTGAATCTCTGTCCATAATTCTTCAAAGTCATAAAAGGGGGAACTCTCTCTAACCTTTTCCTCGAATATATTTTTGGAAAAAACACGAGATTAAAAGAGTATGCGGTTAGGTTAATTTTTTTCCAAGTATACAAATTAGAAACATGAGGTTAGGATTTATATGTTGAACGAAGCATGAGGGTAGAAAACATGTATGGATATGATTTGTATTTGATAAAAGCATGTCATGGTAGATACCATGCTGGGTAATCTTTTGTTTCCATAAAATTGATTGGTATTAAAAATTCCATTTGACTTATTTTTCTCTTTCTCTTTTTTATATGTTTGTTTTGCATTAGCTTATTAATTTTGTTATTTGTACTAACTTGTTTTTATCTTGCTTTCTTTTTTGCTTGCATTGCATGACCATGACATAATCGAAAGGTGTTGATTTGTGAGTGGTTATTAAAGTAAAATGTTTCATAATGGACAAAGGGTTTCATGATCAAGTAAACCATAATACAGCTAGGGAATGACATCTTAAGGAAACTCTGTAAATAGTGGAGAGCTATGCACCCAAAGATCATATGTTCGACGAAGAGAAAAAGGAGATACGCGAAATGAAAGGGCAAATGTCTAAGATGATGGATAGAATATCTGTTTTGGCCAAAGCAAAAGAGACTTCTGCACAAAAAGAGAAAGAGCTCGATGAAGATAATTATGTGATGTCAAATATACGAGAGACCACTGATCCTAACCAATCTGATAAATTATGCACAATCACCATTAGTATCAACAAATTATCTGGAAATACCAATGAAATGGTGATAATTGTAGAAATTCCCAGAGATGAAAAGAAATTATGCAATCAGAACACATTGGTTTAAGAGTTTGATCCCAAAGTTGGAGACTCAAGTTCAATCTAAGCCGAGAGGTGTCCCTCATTTGGATCCTATCCCTGTATCATATAAAGAGTTGTACGAGAAGCTACTAGAAGCCCGAGAGGTGGCTCCACATTATATAAAACCTTGGAAACTTTCGTATCAAAATTGGTATGACTTCAATGTTCATTGTGAATATTGTCGTAACCGGTTTTCGTCCGGGTACAAATTTTTACTTCGGGGGAAAAATAAAGTTGAAAAAAAATAATTAAAAAAAATGTTTTGGGAGTCGCCATCGGCCTTTTGGGTCAGGTAGGTCGAATACCTAAAAATTACCTTTTAAAAGAGTTTTAAAAAAACATCAGTTAAAAGATAAACTGATCTGCGTTTAACCAAATATTCATTCTTTTTAATAATAAAAAGGGTTCGTGGTCGATTACGTTTAGGGAAGGATTAGCACCCCTATAACGCCCAAAATTGGTACTTATTAATTATAAGTTGTCTCTATTATTGGAAATTTAAGAATTTAAAAATATATTTAATTTATAATTTTGTTACTTCAAATTTATAATTTTAAGAAAATCTATTAATTCATATAAAATATTTATTTATTTAGAAATATCAGAAAAGAGCTTCTAGGTGCTTTAAGACAGCTATTTTCTTAATATTAAAAATAAAAAATAAAAAATATTTATCTAAAAATAATTAAAAATAGATATAATTTATAAAAGTAAGATATTTATTTATTTAAAAATATCAGGAAATGGACATCCAGTTGCTTTAAGACTGCCATTTCTTAATATATAAAAAATAAGTAAATATTTATTATTTAAACAAAAATATATATATATATATATATATTTATATGACTAATATAATAAAATAATAATAAAGTAATAATTTAAATATATTGAAATTAACAGGGTACTAATTAAATAAAATAAATTACAATCTAATAATGAATAAAATAAATAAAAATTAAAACTATAATATAAACACATTTAACGTTATATATAATAATACCATATATAAATATAAGAAAAGCAATCAATGTAAATGAATAGAATAAATACTAAAAGAGATTCATATTTTAATAAATAATTATATAATAAAATCAAATGGTATTAATTTCTATTATGATTTAAAATGGATAAAATGGAAAGTAAATTTAAGATACCAATTAAATAAATGAAAAGGAAATAAAGTCAAAGATATAAACATTAAGATTACAAGTAATTAAGGAGAATGAAACATTAAAGGCAAATTAATCATGAATATCTAATTGATAACAAATTTGAGAAAGTTTTTAAACAACAAATAATTGAAATTAAAGCAATTAAATTATATTCATATATAAAATTCATAGAAAAAAATGAGAACTATAAAAATTAGTGATTAAATTATAAACTAATGAAATTAAATACCTAATTCATAATTAATTATTTATAATTACAGGGATTAAACATGTTATTTTACCCATTTATTAATTTGGTGACTAAAATAAAATTATATTAAATTAGCACATTAAATTAAAATAAATTAAAACATAAAATTCAGGGTTTAAAATATTTATTAATAAAATTATAAGGGCTATATCGGATATTTGCCTAACATATATATATTTACTGTAAAGGACTAAACTAGTATAAATTAAAATGGGAAAACCAAATTATAATAAATAAAAACATACTATAATGATCAAATTCCAAGTTTTTAAAGTTACAGTGGCTGCGGGAATAGTTTAGCCGTGCGTGAAATTACACAAAGGCCCTCACCAAAACTACGTCGTTTTGGTGAGGGTATTTAAACCCTGTTATAGCCGGCCCTAAGGGCCATTTTCTCATTTGTTCTTTCTTATTCTCTCTCTAAACTGAGAGAGTTTAACATTCTCTCTCGCCTATCTCTTCAAATCCCTCATCGGAGGGATTAGAGTTCCGGCCGGCAACAGTGCTCCGGTGTCGACCACCACCGCCGACCACCGCCTCCGGTGGCCGGAAAAGAAAAAACCCCTCAAAAGATAGATCGGTACTACCTAAAACCGATTTAGACCTCTGTTTCCTTTAAATAGTCCCGGATTTACGTAGATCTTAAAAAACTACCTTTGGTTTTTGATTTTCCAACGACGTTTAGAGTTTTACTCGGTGGTAAGTCTCTCGATTTTTTTCTTTTCTCTCGGTTTGTATTTGCTCTCGGGTTTTTGCTTGCTTTCTGTCTGTTGATTGTCGTATGCTTGCTGGGTTGCTGTCCTTCTCTTTGTTGTTGCGTTGGTTGTTCTCTCCGTCTCCTCTATTGTTCTCTGTTTTTTCTTTTCGCAGGTATGGTGGCCATTTTTATAGGCCACCACGGTGATGGCTTTAGACTGGTTAAAGGAGTAAACTTTGGTGAGTCACCGAACTTGTGGTGACTCACGGAAGAATGGGATGCGTGGACGGCTGGAATGACTCTTCTGGGGGCTTCGACGGGCGTCGTGGCAGCTGCTGAGGACGACGCCGTTGTAGTTGAAGCACCTGGCAGTGGAAACGTTGGTAGCGTTGGTTGGACCACCTGGTAGCAAAGGATAAAGAGGCTGTTCATCTTCCCAACGGCGGCTGGCAGCTTGGGGAAACCCTAGAAGGGTTAGGGTTTCTCAACCGGGTTGGGTTTGCATTTCTTTGGGCTTCAGGATATGTAAATGGGCATGTAAAAATGTAATAATAATAAATTATTTATTTAATAATAATAATATAATATAATAATAATATTAAAACAAAATAATAATAATAATAAATAAAACTAATGAAATAAAAAAGCTAGTGTCTTCAGCTGTCCCTCTTTGTTCATTCTTGTGTTAACGAGAATATGGCAGAGACGAAAAGACAATAAGTTTTTTTTTTCATTTGATTTCACTTGATTATGATGGAAATGTAGAACAAGTTCTTCTTCTTTGGGATTAGTTCTTCTCATTATGAACTTTTCCACTGGGAATGACAATTTATCTCCTTCTATAATGCAATCTAGCAAAGAGTTAAACAAATTCTTCTCTTTCAGGTGAGTTCTTCTCTTTCAGGTGAGTTCTTCTCATTATGAACACTTCTGGTAATTTTGATGCTGATCTATCTCCTTCTGTGATAGAGTCAAACAAAGGTTGAACAAATTCTTCTTATTATGAACTTCTTCTTCATCTTCAGATAAGTTCTTCTCATTATGAACTCTTCTTTGGAAAATTTGATCCATCGAGTGATGAATTCAAATAAAAAGTTGAACAAATTCTTCTCATTATGAATTTCTTCCTCTTTCTTCAGATGAGTTCTTCTCATTATGAACTCTATTTGGAAAAGTTAATCCATCAAGTGATGAATTCGAGCAAAAGGTTAAACAAGTTCTTCTCATTATGAACTTCTTTTTCCTTCTTCAGATGAGTTCTCATTATGAACAATTCTGGAAATATTGATCCATCAAGTGATGGATTTGAGCAAAAGGTTGAACAAGTTCTTCTCATTATGAACTTCCTCTTCCTTCTTCAGATGAGTTCTTCTCATTATGAACTTTCTCTGGTAATGCTAATCCATCGGGTGATAAATTAAAGCAAAAGGTTGAACAAATTTTTCTCATTATGAACTTCTTCTTCCTTCTTCATATGATTTCTTCTCATTATGAACTTTACCTGGCATGTTGATCCATTAAGTAATGGATTTAAATCTTTGCTAAAATCCTTGAAGTTCCTGTCAAATATTCAACATGGATAAAATGAATGAAAATGCACCTATTTTTGCAAATGCCTAAATATGATGCATGAATGTTAAGTTCATCTTTATTTGATTTCAAAGTGGTGAAATCGGTCTTCCTTCACTTTGGTTAAAATGTCATTTCAAGCTGGCATTTCTTATTTGGAAGAGTAATCTTTGTGTCTTCATTGCTTTATTTGCATCAAAGTCTCAGAAGAAAATGCTTCATTTATGGAACTCTTGCCGTAGTCAGAACTATGACCTTGATGCCCCATTTTGTCTTGGATAAAACCAACTTTCTCTGCTTGGACTTGTGCAGAAATTCAATAAAGCTTTCATCTTTGAAAAGATAATCTATCATCTTTGAAGAGTATAGATGTAGATATGTCAAACTCTGCAGAGATTAATTAGGAGAATAGAGTCTGTTCTGATTTGACTCTTGAAACACATCACAAGGAGGATTTATCCTAATTCCTTTCATGTCTTCATATCTAATCAGATCTCGAATAAGGCAACTTGAACCATATCATGTCGAGATGTTTAACAACATCCTGTCGTTCAACATTAGTTGGCTCCACTAGTTTCTTGTTGTTAAAATTTATGCTTCCCTTCAATGGAAAGAAATATTCATCATGTCTCACTTCTGACCTTGGGGTTGAAGAAGACAAACTTCATCTTGGATCCATAAATGGAAATACCATATGATTGTAACATTGGTTCAGTACCTGAATATCTGGTTCGTAAAACATTTGACAACACATTCATAATCTCATGTGGTTTCTGCTCAGATGTTTGTAAAGTATTTGACAAACATTCATCATTTCTTGTGACTTCTGCACAGATTTCTGGTCAGTGAAGCTCTTTGCATAGTGTTCAAAGCTTTTGTATGATGTCACAAGACCTCTTGAAAACAAAACTCAGTAGGAATACAAATGAAATGCTGGCATGACCAAAAAATTGGTCCAATTCACAAGATATGCTAGTGTCAAATTGAATAAGAGATACCAATTGATCTTGATATCATCTTGGGCAAGGGAAAGTGTAATACCGATCATGTTTTCTTCTATAATGAGTGTTGTAAGAAATGAAAACACATCAGCTATAGGAGCCATGTATAGAACGATATCCATGAAATTCTTGTCGCTGGGATGAAACGCCCATGAAAACCAAAATAGATGAAAACTCCATTCACCCTGGCTGGCAATGATAACACCAATAACAATGGGAGTAAGGGTAATGTAATCTGAGCCTCTTTATTCAATGTCTTCAAGCAAACAACAACTGATTTGAAAAAAAGCTTCGTAACCTCAACATTATGGTTAAAACTAACTGCCAGGAATCTCAAAGAAATATTTTCAATCATCACCGACACACAAAATACAAAATTCAAAGCTGAGATTTGAGGAATTGAACCCCTAGATTGACTGGTTTGCCTGAGGACCATCTTTATTCAGCAACCATGTAGATTAACAAAGAACACGCTGTCATGTGACACATGGTTAAGAAGATTGGGTATTTGAAACCATACTTGAGTAAATATTTGTTCAACAACAAGACCCTGATGTAACTGCCTGATGAACGAAGTAATTATGTATATATAACTCGACTGTCACTATTTTACCCTTTTCATTCTTCATATCTTTCTGTTTGATTGGAAATATTTTCTCAAAATCAATGATCTTTAACACATAACGATGTGGGCCTTCAGTGTGCCCCAACATTGGCTAATACAAACGTTCAAAATGTGTCAACATTCCAATTGATTGAAATGGGCTTGTAGTAAGCCCCAACATTTGTTGACGTAAACATTCAAAATACGTCAATGTTCTGATTATGATTGAAATAGGTTTCAGCATACCCCAACATTGCTTCTTGTTGATGTGAACTTTCAAAATGCCCAAATATTCATACTGACGTGGGCCCTCAAATACCCCCATGAATCATTTCTGTCTGAAATGGGCTTTCGATATGCCCAACATTTGCTAATACAAACGTTCAAAATACATCATATTCTGATTCTGATTTGAAAGGGCTTTCAGCATGCCCCAGTATTTGCTTATTGTTAATCGAGACTTAAATGCCCCATATGGATCTGTCTGAAGTAACCTTCAAAATATCTTAACATTTGCTGATACAGATGTTAAAAGTATGCTCAACATTACTTCTTGATGAGATGAGCCTCCAAGAATGCCCAAATATTAATATTTCTATGAGCTTTCAAAATGCCCCACCATTCTATTTATGGTTGAAAATGGGCTTTCAAGATGTCCCACATAGATCTGTTTGACTTGGGCCTTCAAAATGCCCCCAACATTCTAATTTTGGTTTACTTTCAATGTCTGTTTGACTTGAATCTCATGATCCCTATGAGGTCCAATTTTGACAATGCACTGTTATGGGTACATGTGGATTTATTCGTGCCCCAAATATGTTTATCTTGAGTACTCTCATTCTGGTGTCACTAAACAGCAGTGTTGTCAAGTAACTGGAGGAATTCTCTTCACGTTGTCACAGACTTAAGAGGTAATCAATCATTCTAACATAAACGTCTGAGATATGTTCTTACAGGATAACATAATGAACCTTGTTTTCAGTGAAGACTATTTCTGGAATATACTTTTCATGCAACATGTTGATTGATAACTATTCATCTGATTATGAAGCGATCTTTCAAGCTGATCTCACAGATATTGATAGTTCTTCTGATATCGAGGAAATCCTAAATTTTGATTCCGATGAGGAGAATAAACTGTTATTCTTGATGAAAATGGGATACTCAGAGGCTGAGGCTTCAATAACCATGGAGAGATATGGTATGGATTCATCAATTACAGAGTTGACAGATTTTATATATGCTGCTCAAATGGCTAAGTCTGCTGATGCCCTTCTTCCGGTAGAATATAGGAAACCATTATGAAATGACTCTAATTACAAGCAAAGGCAAAACTCGGCTATGATTTTTGGAAAAGGAAGGATCAGAGGAAGCTTTAAAAAGAAGCTTCTTAATGAAAACGATCATGCAGTTCATCTTCCAAATCCTATGATTGGTTTAGGGGTTTTTACTGAACCAAATCAGATAACTCAAATAATCACTTCCAGAAGATGTTATTGGGTCTCATTATTTCTACTATGAGAACATGACACTTGCTCCAGTTTGTGTTTGGACCGAAATGTCACGGTACATACGATGCAGAGCCAAATTTGTAGATTCAAAGTATTTTTATGTTGCTGGAAAAGGGGCTACATTCATAATCTGTCAATTGAGAACATATTTCCTCTTATTCCACTTCCTCCACGCACCATACATGATGCTTTTCCATTGACAAATAAATGGTGTCCTTCATGGGATTCAAGAACAAAGTTAAATTGTTTGCAAACATGTACATGAAGTGCCAAAATGACAAAAATGATCTGTAAGGCTCTTAAAGCTTATGACGATGAGCCACATTCGAGTATCCATAAGTATGTTCTTGATGAGTACCGAAAATGGAATTCGATATGGGTTGGAAGGATAAAGTTGCTCCACTTGAACCTGATGAGGAGGAAATGCTTATAGATTCCCTAAAAACCATACACGAGGATCTGTATAGAGACATGCTCCATGGTGGTATCAATGTCCTGTCTCTTTTCTCTGGGATCAGTGGTGTAGAGGTTGCCTTCTATCTTGGAATACCTTTGAAAACATATGCGCAAGAACTGAATGGTGACCGGTTAGGGCAATTGATTAGTAGATTTGGTAGATTCGACCTGGTTGTCGGTGGCTTCATTGTAAAACCTTACTGGAAGAAATAACATCATGGGTGAACTAGAGATTTCCATTGGTGCATTTTCTTGGAATGACTGCTACAGGACTCTCTTTTGCTGTTTCAAGATATTCACTGCTATATCTCACTTTTCCCGAACCATATAAGGGTTTAGTTGATGATAAAACGTTATCTTTACTTTTGGAATCCTTTAACTAATGTTACCCAATATGAAAGGCATACAAGTGTAGAATATGTTCCAATGTCTATTTAAAATCAACAATCTTCTGAATGACATAATGGATATAATCCTGACAAGGAAAATGACCGACATGGAAGAAGTAGCAATGATGTACCAAGACTTGAGAACAGTATCACAGTATAACCAGAGTGAAAGTGGTGACTTGTTCATTCCCATAATACACTTAATGGGACTTATGACCCTGTGATTGGAGAATCTGCTAAAGACATGGATTGAGGCTGGGGAAAATAATTAGTTGGTGATGCTATCGCCTTTAACATGAGATAAGTGATAATATTTCTTGATGGATTGCTAATGATGTCACAAGAGAGCATTACAAGTTCAATTCTCCAGACTTTCTGGCTTTTGGACCACTTGATTTCAGAAAGTGCGATGCTTCATCTCTGGTCTCGTTTTTTTTTCTACAATAGAGGTAGAATAAACAACAACTTGCTTCAAGGACCTTTCTCATTTGAGCTGTCCTGTTTGAAAATGTTTTCTCCTTTCTTTATCGAAATTATAGAATTTTTAAAATGTTGTCTATCACAGGTTCACAATAAAATCAAGCATAAGCATGAATTCAAGAATATCAAAAGAATTAACAACTCTTTAAAATTTAAGAATTATAGCTCTTGACAAATATCAAAATTTGGGTTGGTTTTAGGATGGTTTTCTATTTTCTATGGTTACATCTATTTAGATGTCACTCATCTATTGCTCTTTGTGAACTTGTCACATGCCTCACTTTGAGGATTTGGTATTTTAACTAGATACGTACAAAATGACAACTAGGATTGCCAATTACTAGACCTTCTAGAATCCTTCATTTCAATTCTCTGGAATTTCATTTAGACTCATCTAATCAAAGTAGTGCAAAATATCGGTCTAAAAATGAAATTTCTGAGTGCTTGTGTGAAGTTGACTATAACAGGTGTTTCGTAACTCCCTTAATCCATTTGTTAACACATTTGCCATTTTGGCTAGCTGAATTCAGGTTTATGTATATAATATAATCACCTTTATCAGGTTAATTAAAACTTATCCATAAAGCCGGGGCGATTAACCAATTGCTCTAGAGGGATAGTTTTATTGCATATCATAGTATAAATAGATTAGCTGAATATATCCATAAAGCCGGGGCGATTAACCATTTGCTATAGTGGGATAACTCAAGCTTTATTGTATATAATATATAACATGGGTATCCAAATCCAATTTCTTAAGCTTGTTAAGAAGAACCTGTTATAGTCTAGGTGTTTGGTGGAATTCAGAAAATCTTTTCGTTAGAGTTGAATCGCAAGCAACTGACTTAAACTAGATTTACCTATTTGTAAAAATTATCATCATCGAACGTCATCAATAGAAAAATATTCTAATCGATTTTGTAATGTAATACATCAACGATGCCCATGTGTACGTTCCTATATATAAATACCAAGCCTTTTTGTAATTTCTTTCAATAGGAGTAGGCTATCTCTATTTGTAATAGGATAGTTTGGGGTATTTCTTCTGAGGTAAGGTCAATGGTCCTTGTTTTTCTGGTTTTCAATCCTGATTCTGTCAAAGATTATAACTCTAATCATAAAGAGCTTTTTAATCCAGTGATATTCAAAGAACTAAGATTGCAAAATTGACTCAATGCTCATAACCTTAATAAGCAACACAAATGATTTATTGCACAAAAGGCGAGAAAGAAAAAAAAAACAAGTTAAACAGGATGCTGAAAATAGAAAAGTACTACAGTGGAAGATAACAACTTCCAATTGTTATTTAGCTTGCATCTATCATTCCTTGAATGTTGGGTGTGTGCTTGGCTCAGGATTCTCATCCTTATTTGTCCCCCATTTTGATCATTTCTTGTGTCAAGACTCCCTTGTCAACGAGCATCTCTATTTCTTTAACAATGACCAGCAATTCCCTGTTAAATGCCCAGATACTCCCAAGTGAAAATTACAGAAGCTATTTTGATCATAGCAATGGGCATAAGGCTTTGGTGACACTTTCACCAATCTTGGTGTAATGTATTGACCTTTAACCAAATGAGGGTACAGATCTGAGATAGATTCTTGAAACACCTTCAGAGTTTTTCTCGCTCGAGAGATTATCACTTTCTTGATCGTTCTGTGCGAATAAATGCTCTCCTGTGATCGAGGGGGTTCTAGAAGTTCATTTCAGCTACAACTGGGGTATTATTA
This sequence comes from Hibiscus syriacus, assembly GCF_006381635.1. Lineage (NCBI taxonomy): Eukaryota > Viridiplantae > Streptophyta > Magnoliopsida > Malvales > Malvaceae > Hibiscus > Hibiscus syriacus. The sequence continues at coordinate 987,087 of NW_024062716.1, read as the reverse complement.
ACCAGACTCCTAAGTTGCCCTTGCCTTACTAGTTTTCAGAAAATCTGATATAGGTATCTCAGGTGTCTTCGGGTTATTTCTTCTCCATTCTTTCTTAGACCTATGGGCCAATCTCGAATTACATCCATGGAATTCTTTGATTTTCTGCACCCGATATTCTTTCAGGATTTGGTCACATTAGTCTCTATGAAGCAACAATTTTGAACATTGAACCTTCACCCCTTTCTTATATTTTGAATTGCTTGCTCTAAACGATCTTGGAAATTTCCCTCGGGGTTACCAGGAACCTTAGCTGAACAATTTGAAATTCCAGTATGATTTATCCAAGGAACTCCTTATAGGTCCAATTCTCATTTGGAGGCCACTGTGGTGGAACAAGTCGTGGAGTAGTTAATCGGCTGAGAGCATTTTTGAATGCAGTTTTTCACTCGAACAATGGAAGGGAGGAAATTGAAAACCTGCACATTCTTTTTCTACTTGACCACTTTATAAGGTTTGGCACCATGTTTAACTGAATAAGACCTCATTATATTAACCTCAGCTTCTTCTCGACGTCAGTATCGTCAGAGCCGCTTATCTTGCCATTCTTGATAGTTATTCGATCATTTCTCCAATCATGACGATGTCAGAGAAATTATAGTGGCAGCCCCTATCATGTGATTAATATAGGGAAATTTTCATGTACTGATGAACAAAGTAGTGAACTCCCTTCAGTCAATAGTGGATGCACTTGAAAAGCGACGCCATTCCATCGTTATGAATATTGTCGAAAACTTCATTACACTTTATATTCATGTTTTGCAACATTGTTCGATCAGGGGCCATATCAGCCATGTGATTGTATTGACCCAAAAGGCTTGAGATAAGTTCCTCCAAGAACGTATTTGAGTACTTTTTAGCTGATTATACCATTTGGATACAGACCCGGATAAACTGTCTTGGAAACAGTGGATAACAATTTTTCTCTACATAGCGAGTCATACGACGATAGTACATAGTGATATGATATTCAGGACATGTGGTCCCATTATACTCTCAAAATCTGGAATTTTAAAATTGGTGGGAGAATTAAGTCGGGACCAAGTTCAGTTCTTTGGCGTCAAACTCATAAAATGACTCAACCGTCTCTCTAGAAGTAGTACAGAATTCATTTGGCTTTAACCCAGAAGTAGTAAGACAGCCAGTGGGGAATGAAACTCCAGCCTGATTGTTGGTCTTAACAGTGAAGTGAACTGGTGATTGGATTTCCTGACGTACAGCGGTGTGCTCAGGAATGTGACAAGTGTAATAACTAGAGGATTTGTGGAGTTTCAACAAGATTCTTTCTAGCAGTCAAATTCTTCTCAATCATTTCTTTCATATTGTTCAGTAGATCGATCTGAGAATTAGCTTGATTTGTGCCAACTTGCTCCTCAATTCTTCCTGTATCTCTTTTGCTCTATCTCTAATTTGGATAGCCTATCCTCAATTTCTTTAGACATTTTTCTTGTGTCGTGCTAAGCTTTCTTGCTACAAAGAAAAACCAAGATCACTTCGGTTGAAATCTTTATTTTAATGAATGAATGTTTTAATGTATTATGACAGAAAAATGCAAAGATGCCAAATGCAAATGCAAATGTAAAAATGTAAATGTAAATTATTTAAAATACCAGAATAAGACATCCAGTTATTAAGACTGCCCTTTTCTTGATATTGAAATAAATAAAACATTATTATTTAATTAAATATGTTTTAATGCATGATGTAAGTTTAAAAATGGAAATGTAAATACAAACGTAAAAATGTACAGATGCAAAATGCAAATGCATGTATGAAAAGGTGTTACTCAAGAGTGACATTTTAGAACAAATTTCATTGAACACAAAAGTTTCCGTGCATCAAACAAAACTTTTACATATAGGGGACATCTTTCAGTCCTAACTTCAGCAAAACTTTACATATAGGGGATAACTTTCCTCCTAACTTCTCTAAAGCCAATTCCATTCATGCTCAATAGTTAATTATCAGACTGCTTCAATTCCTCGTAAAATCAGGTTGGTCTATCAGCTTATGGGTCATATTGCTTGTCTGGACTGTAGCTTCTTCCATGACATTCTCTTTCATCTTTTGTATCAATTCTTGGAGTTACTTATTTTCCCTTGTAAGAGAACCTTTCTGTCCAAGAAGTTCTTGAACAAGATCTTCATATAAGTTGCAGTTCTTTTTCAGCTTGGTGACCCCTGTTATCCACTCTTCTGGGGTACTTCCTAGGCCAGCATTTTGAAAGGCTTGATTGATCTTCTGAAAATCTTCATGCATGGTTTTCATTTCTATGCTCAATTTCTTGTTTTGGTCGTTCAAGTCCTTCAAATAACATGCTTGATCTTCATAAAAACCCCCACTAATCTGAATGCCCTGACTGATGCTCTTACCATAGACTACTTTTGGTATCAATCTGGTAGGATCTTTGTTTAATACTTTTGGTATTAATATAACCGGTTCTCTATGTACAGAACTTCCCTCGATCCTCGGAGTTCTTCAGGATGTCTTTCATTGGCCGCATCATATTTTGTTTGATCATAAAACTTTTTGTCCATTTACGATTTCTTTCCAATTTGATAAACAGTCTTTCAAGTCAACACCTTTTGATTATGCCATGATCATGCAATGCAAACAAAAGAAATCAATATAAACAAGTTTAGAGCAAACAATATGTATGAAAAAAATGAGAAATGAAAAAAGAAATTGGTTAGTACCAATTAATTGAGAAAAAAGAAAAAAAACTATCTATCAAGGTAAAAATCCTAAGCTCATGCTTTCTAGTTCAATGCTTTGTTTGGAAAAATTAACCTAATTGCATGATTTCTAGTTCGCATGCATTTATTTAGGAAAAAAGAAAAGAAAATAAATTAAATGTTAAAGCTTATTTCTCCTTTGTACACCTATGGACAGAGGTTCAGTATAGTCTTAGATCAGGAGAATTTCTAAGGTTTATTATATGCAGGGTTTCAGTTCTAGGAGTAAAGGTACTCGAATTGTCCTTGTTAGTGCCCCATTGGGCTGCCAACCCTCAATCCTAGTCCACTACAAACTTAAGTGGATCGAGTTCAATTCGAGGGGACACATTTCTCTATGCCTGACACGGAGAATAAATTCCCACGAAGACATAGAGCATATAAACCATGAAAGCTACTTGCTAGGTCTGACACGGAGAATAAATTCTCACGAAGACGTCGCTTTCACTCCCACTTAAAAGGGACAAGCTTGATTATAAAGCTTATGTTATGCAATGCAAGTGTTGTGTGTGAGGATAAATATTTAAACCTCTGACAAACAAATAAATAATGAAATTTAATACTTGAAAATAAAATAAAACATTAATAAAATATTAGGAAAATAATAAGTATATATAAAAATTTTGTAAAGAAAGAATTATAAATTAAATATATTTTTGAATTTTTAAAATTTCTAATAATAGAGACAATTTATATTTGATTTTAAAAGCTTGACCATTGTCCCCAGCGGAGTCGCCAAGCTGTCGTAACCAGTTTTCGTCCGGGTACAAATTTTTACTTGGCGGGAAAAATAATATGGATAAAAAAAATAATTAAAAAAAATGTTTTGGGAGTCACCATCGGCCTTTTGGGTCAGGTAGGTCGAATACCTAAAAATTACCTTTTAAAAGAGTTTTAAAAAAAACATTAGTTAAAAGATAAACTGATCTGTGTTTAACCAAAAATTCATTCTTTTTAATAATAAAAAGGGTTCATGGTCGGTTACGTTTCGGGAAGGATTAGCACCCCTATAACGCCTAAAATTGGTACTTATTAATTATAAGTTGTCTCTATTATTGGAATTTTAAGAATTTAAAAATATATTTAATTTATAATTTTCTTACTTCAAATGTATAATTTTAATAAAATCTATTAATTCATATAAAATATTTATTTATTTAGAAATATTAGAAAAGAGCTTCTAGGTGCTTTAAGACATCTATTTTCTTAATATTAATAAATAAATAAATATAAAAAATTTATCTAAAAATAATTAAAAATAAATATAATTTATAAAAGTAAGATATTTATTTATTTAAAAATATCAGGAAATGGACATCCAGTTGCTTTAAGATTGCCCTTTCTTAATATATAAAAAATAAGTAAATATTTATTATTTAAACAAAAATATATATATATATATATATATATATATATATATATATGACTAATATAATAAAATAATAATTAAAGTAATAATTTAAATATATTGAAATTAACAGGGTACTAATTAAATAAAATAAATTACAATCTAATAATGAATAAAATAAATAAAAATTAAAACTATAATATAAACACATTTAACGTTATATATAATAATACCATATATAAATATAAGAAAAGCAATCATTGTAAATGAATAGAATAAATACTAAAAGAGATTCATATTTTAATAAATAATTATATAATAAAATCAAATGGTATTAATTTCTATTATGATTTAAAATGGATAAAATGGAAAGTAAATTTAAGATACCAATTATAAATAAATGAAAAGGAAAATAAAGTCAAAGATATAAACATTAAGATTACAAGTAATTAAGGAGAATGAAACATTAAAGGCAAATTAATCATGAATATCTAATTGACAACAAATTTGAGAAAGTTTTTAAACAACAAATAATTGAAATTAAAGCAATTAAATTATATTCATATATAAAATCATAGTAAAAAAATGAGAACTATAAAAATTAGTGATTAAATTATAAACAAATGAAATTAAATACGTAATTCATAATTAATTATTATAATTACAGGGATTAAACATGTTATTTTACCCATTTATTAATTTGGTGACTAAAATAAAATTATATTAAATTAGCACATTAAATTAAAACAAATTAAAACATATAATTCAGGGTTAAAATATTTATTAATAAAATTATGAGGGCTAAATCGGATATTTGCTAATATATATATTACTGTAAAGGACTAAACTAGTATAAATTAAAATGGGAAAACCAAATTATAATAAATAAAAACATAATATAATGATCTAATTGCAAGTTTTTAAAGTTACAGTGGCTGCGGGAATAGTTTAGCCGTACGTGAAATTACACAAAGGCCCTCACCAAAACTACGTCGTTTTGGTGAGGGTATTTAAACCCTGTTATAAACGGCCCTAAGGGCTATTTTTCATTGTTCTTCTTCTTCTCTCTCTAAACTGAGAGAGTTTAACATTATGTCTCGCCTCTCTTCAAATCCCTCATCGGAGGGATTAGAGTTCCGGCCGGCAACCATGCTCCGGTGCCGACCACCACGCCGGCCACCGCCTCCGGTGGCCGGAAAAGAAAAAACCCCTCAAATGATAGATCGTACTACCTAAAATCGATTTAGACCTCGTTTCCTTTAAATAGTCCGGATTTACGTAGATCTTAAAAAAACCTTCGGTTTTTGATTTTCCGACGACGTTTAGAGTTCTGCTCAGTTTTTTTCTTTTCTCTCGGTTTGTATTTGCTCTCGGGTTTTTGCTTGCTTTCTGTCTGTTGATTGTTGTATGCTTGCTGGGTTGCTGTCATTCTCTTTGTTGTTGCATTGGTTGTTCTCTCCGTCTCCTCTGTTGCTCTCTGTTTTTTTCTTTTCGCATGTATGGTGGCCATTTTTATAGGCCACCACGGTGATAGCTTTAGACTGGTTAAAGGAGTAAACTTTGGTGAGTCACCGAACTTGTGGTGACTCACGGAAGAATGGGATGCGTGGACGGCTGGAATGACTCTTCTGGGGGCTTCGACGGGCGTCGTGGCAGCTGCTGAGGATGGCGCCATTGTAGTTGAAGCACCTGGCAGTGAAAACGTCGATAGCGTTGGTTGGACTACCTGGCAGCAAAGGATAAAGCGGCTGTTCATCTTCCCAACGACGACTGGTAGCTTGGGGAAACCCTAGAAGGGTTAGGGTTTCTCAACCGGGTTGGGTTTGCATTTCTTTGGGCTTCAAGATTTGTAAATGGGCCTGTAAATCTCGCCTCTCTCTCAAATCCTCATCGGAGGGATTAGAGTTCCGGCCGGCAACCATGCTCCGGTGCCGACCACCACGCCGGACCGCCTCCGATGGCCGGAAAAGAAAAAACCCCTCAAATGATAGATCGGTACTACCTAAAATCGAGACCTCCGTTTCCTTTAAATAGTCCCAGATTTACGTAGATCTTAAAAACTACCTTCGATTTTTGATTTTCCGACGACGTTTAGAGTTTCTACTCGGTTTTTTTCTTTTCTCTCGGTTTGTATTTGCTCTCGGGTTTTTGCTTGCTTTCTGTCTGTTGATTGTTGTATGCTTGCTGGGTTGCTATCATTCTCTTTGTTGTTGCGTTGGTTGTTCTCTCCATCTCCTCTGTTGCTCTCTGTTTTTCTTTTCGCATGTATGGTGGCCATTTTTATAGGCCACCACGGTGATAGCTTTAGACTGGTTAAAGGGTAAACTTTGGTGAGTCACCGAACTTGTGGTGACTCACGGAAGAATGGGACGCGTGGACGACTGGAATGACTCTTCTGGGGGCTTCGACGGCGTCGTGGTAGCTGCTGAGGATGGCGCCATTGTAGTGAAGCACCTGGCAGTGGAAACGTCGATAGCGTTGGTTGGACCACCTGGCAGCAAAGGATAAAGCGGCTGTTCTCTTCCCAACGACGGCTAGTAGCTTGGGGAAACCCTAGAAGGGTTAGGGTTTCTCAACCTGGTTGGGTTTGCATTTCTTTGGGCTTCAAGATTTGTAAATGGGCCTGTAAAAATGTAATAATAATAAATTATTTATTTAATAATAATAATATAATATAATAATAATATTAAAACAAAATAATAATAATAAATAAAACTAATGAAATAAAAAAACTAGTGTCTTCAAATATCATGCCGGAGCTCAAGAACATTCCATTAAGAATTTAACCGCCTTTAAGCATTGAGTCCAACATCTTTTGGATCATGGAATCTTAGAGTTCAAGATAAAAGATAGACCTAGTTTGATTATCCTGTTATATTAGTGCCAAAAGTGTTAAAAAAAATAGAATATCAATGTGGGCATTTAGTAGGAAGAAGATTTGCTAAAGTATAAAGTTTAAATTCTTTTTTGATGAATGAAAACAATAAACACTAGAAAAGAATCGCAAGGCACATGAAGGTCGAGCTAAGAAGTACTCTCATGATTACAGATTGCTAAAAAAAGGTGCAATACTGCCATAAATGATTAAGAAGATGCCAAGTCAAAAATCAGTTGTTGAATTTGTCCATCCAATGTGGAAGTCATATCAGCGCCACAAGCATGAGAATGACGTTGAGATGGAAGCCCTAGAGCAAAAAAGAATACATTGATGAAGTTCGCAGATGATTATAATGATCTTGTACGAGGACTTCTGGACCACAAAGGTTTCCTTAGAAGGAGAATGAACAACATTATCAATAGCTCCGAGAATTGACATGTTAGATGGAGGAAAAAGATAAGGTCATGAAAGAAGCTGTTACCTCAAGAAAACAATGTGGCTCATACACTGGTTGATTTAGCTTGCTTTGAGAGAATTAAAGCATATTGACAATCAACACCCGAGTATGAGTGGAAGTTAATTTGGTTTTGAGATGGATAGAAGTTAGGAGTTAAAGTTATTCCTTGACAACTGTCGTTTCGGATGTCAAAATAATTCCTTATTCTCCACCAATAAATAAAGGAAATACGTAGTATAGAAAAATAAGGGTAACCAGGCGAAAATAGTAAAAAGGGGGTTTGTAATGTGAGATTAAAATGGTAAAAATAAATAAAAACAAACTTAAATAAAAATAAGAGTATGAAGATTATGAATAAATATGGTAAATTAGCCTCAAGCTTCGCTTTGATTCAATTTCCTTTAGACCATCGAATAAGATTTTATCTTCGGGATTCACGTCGTTACTTTGTCTACAAGGGCTATCATTGTGACTCTATCTTGATACCGAATACCAAGGCAATCTTTGATTCCGGCTTCGGTAATTGATTCTAACAACATTTATTGTGTAGATGAAATACCGTTTAAGTTTGTGGCAACCAACTCAGATTGTTGTTTCTATAACCGTCAATTCCGATCTCAATTCCCTCTTGGTGAAGCTATCTCGCCAAGTGTGTTCCCAGGAAGAAGAATTGCTTTCTATAAGCGAATCTTCCTCCCACACATTTAATTGCAACAACCTCTTGACCAAAGTCAATCTTTGATTTTGAAAACTGTTTTGATTTTTGAAAAATAAGCGCAGAGATTGAGAGAGATATTCCGAAGATATTAAGGGCCGTTTCAATTCTCCCGTTGGAATTGAATCATCGCGACAGCTCTCGGCTTATGAAAAGTTTAGCTAAGTATAAAAAAGTCATACTTAGCATAAAAATAAAACTTGAAATAAAGAAAAATAAAAAGAACTTGAAAAGGAAAAAGAGAAAACTTTTTAAAAACTAGAGAGAAAAGAAGAATGTATTCCGAATGATGATTTTAGGCTTACCCAAGTGGGTATTTATAGCCTCTCAATGAATAAAGGATAAACAAAGAAAATAATAAAATAATACAAAAGATAATAGTTTTTAAATTTAAATTCAAACTTAAACTAGTCTCCTAATGCAACTTTGCTCGTCAATCTTCCAGAAGGCGTGCGGACGAGGTCTTCTAGAAACCACCGCTGACTGGACCTTCTAGAAACTGCCACGTAAGACCGCGTCGTGCCCAGAGTCGTGCCCATGTCTCCAGCCGTGACCAAATAATAAAAAACAAATGCAGAATTCGCCTGTTTTATCACTAATTCTGGAAAGTAAGGACCTGCACGAAAATAGGCATAACACAACCAAATCAGCAGTAATAACTCCACAAAATTGAAGAAATAATGAGCAATGATTAAAGATTCTGAACACTCATCAAATTCCCCTCACTATCTCATGCTTTTTCTCAAGTATGATTAACCAAATTAGTCAAAAACTTCATTAACGTTCTTGGTTAAGTTTCATATTCAAGGAAGCAAGGTAGAGACCACAAAATATTCAAGTCAAGAAATCAATCAATTGAACATCACCAATTGGAACAAGTCAAGTGCAATTGTAATATCCATTCATTCATTAATCTCAATGCTCATAACTCAACACCTTACCGGGATTCACTCAAATCTCAATGTGTTTGGGGTAAAGAAACGCTCAATGTCAGAATTGACACGGTATTACCATAAGCCTGTAAATCAAATCTCCAATACTAAAAGAACAAAATGCATAAATCAAGGGTCTTTTATTGATTGTAACGGGGCTTAGGTAAAGGTGGGGAAAGGCTAAAAATATGGCTACAAATTCAAGGCAAGGAACTAACAAATAATAATTTCAACTCCATCAAAGCATTAAGCACAACAAGATAAAAAGATGACATATCAAACAACAAATTTCTTGTCGAAATGCATTTTTTTTCTTTTTCACACTTTGTTGTTTGTTTTCCATTTTCTTCTTTTATGTCTTTTTTTTCTCTTTTTCTTCGAACAACCTTTTTTTCGAACTGCTGTTTATCTTCTTCTTTCTTTCTTTCAACTTTTTTTTTCGATGGAGAATACAACCGTAAAATTATTCACTTGCCCTGAAAAAGGTAGAAAAGAGGGATAAAATAAAAAGGCTCGAGTTTATGAATATGGTGAAAACAAAGAAACGAGAAAAGGCTCAAAAGTGTTTAACTAAGGGGAAAATGCATGGGTAGGCTATTTAGTGGGGAAACGAAATGGTTAATCCTAAGGTTCCCAAATCATCTTTAAGCATCATGTTCATGTGTAATCTCGACAATATTTAACATGCAGGTTCTAGAATACCAATGCCAATTTCGACACACTCAATCAAACAAAATGAGAGCAAAAATGATATGCTCGTAAAGGCTCAAATCTCACCAAATTATTTCATGCATTGAGTTAATCACATTTCAACCAAAAAAAAAATCATGGAATATCACAAAAACACCAACTTATCACAATTCATGTTATTCGCTATCAAGAATATCCTAACATAAACAATCATGTGTTCCCAAACAATCATAGCATTCCGAAAACTTTTAATAAGACAAAAACAATCAATGAAATTTCCGACCAATTCAACCAACACATACTAGATTCAAAGCATAAAGACAAGTGAAATGAAATTCAATTCTACACTCTACTCCCCCTTACTTAAAGCGTTTTTCCTCAAAACAAAAAATTAAAGTGCAAAAGAAGGAATAAAGTACTCCCCGGATTTTGTTACCGGCCACGACCATGGTGGGAGGCGCTAGGACAGTGAAGTGTGTTGCCCGGTTTGATGCCGTGAACTTGAAACATTATCAGGTGGTGTTGTTGGTGGAAAACCAGTATCTAAATCCCCTGTAAAACCATAAACCTGATGAGTAATAATTGAATAGAAATAGGATCAAAATTTACCTCCGAAGTATTTGCTAAATCGCCGAACAGGAGAGAGACGGTGAGTGCGAACGCCGAACGATGTGGTCGGAGTGTTTGGTGCTAGCTTCGGCATCATCGTGTGTTGGTTCCTCATGCGCACCATCGTGGATGGAGGGGATGAAACACGTTAGCAAGGCGTAGATGCCGTCGGTGGTGAGTAGAAGGAAGGTGATGGTTTCGCGCTTTGGGAGGGGAGCGATCGGGATGAGGGAGATGAAGAGGAGAAGGTTGGTTGAATTGGGGTTATTTTGTCACTGCCGTGCGTGGGAGGGGGTGTTTAAATTTGAGTCAAATTGGTATTTTGTTTGTGTTGAAAATTGAAAAAGTGGATGGATGAGGATAGGGGTGGGGTCCACGACAAGTAAAAAAGGGAGAGAAGAGAAGGTGGGCGGCAGAAAAGAAACAAAATGTGGAAAAATTATTTTTGGGTTTTGTTATCGTGCGCCAAGCCTTTCTTGGGTTTTGCTAACGTGCGCCGTTAATGAAACGGTGCGCACAGCTGGGCTTCTCCTCTTTTCCTACTTTGTTTGACTATTTAATGCTCAACAGACTCTGAAATTAGCACTTTTCGAATCATAATCTCGTAAATCGTCGTTTAAGTTTGAATAAAAATATTCGCAAAATAAAAATAAAAATTAAATTAAACATTCTTGAATGAATAAAAATAAAATGAAACAAAAAGTAAAGATAAAAATAAAAAATATAACGAAATTAAAAACAATGGGTTGCCTCACATGAAGCGCTTTTGTTTAACGTCGTTAGCTCGATGACCTGATTCAGACTACAGGTTCTGTGACAGACACTTCCACTTCATTCGCTTTTTCCAGCTAAGAAATTCTTTATGAGAAATTTGAAAATTCTCACAAAGATTTCTTCGGATATTTCCCAATTTTAAAATCTTCTCTAGAAGAATGGCCGTCAAAACATCTTTTTTTACCAAAAAATGATTTCTTCAAACGGCTCCTTGATGATTTCGACTTAATTTTTGGTGTCTGCAAAAAGGAAGGTAAATCTTTAGTTTTTAAAGGAGTTGAGATCAAATTTGAATTAACAACTGAAATATTTTTCAACTCCCTTATGTCATCTTTTTTATCATCCGATTCCTTGCATAAATCATCAACAAAGTTAGATTCATCATCAACAAGTTCAAAAATACCAACAAAATTAATACTATGAACGTTATCCGGATATCTCATTGCTTTATAAACATCAAATTTTAAGATCTCACCGTCGAACTCCATAGTAAGAATACCGCTTCGAACATCAATTTTTGCATTTACCGCGCTCAGAAAAGGACGACCGAGGAGGATTTCAGAACCAATGTTGCTACGATCATTTTCCATATCAATCACATAAAAATCAGCAGGGAAAATTAAGTTTTCTACCTCCACTAGAACATTTTCTATGAGTCCTTCAGGATAAATTATTGATTTGTCGGCTAGTTGAAGTGTAACTCTCGTCTCCTTTAAAGGCTTGGTGGAAATTAAATTATAGACGGAGAGAGGCATTACATTGATAGAGGCACCTAGATCGCACATAGCTCGCTTGATTTTAACCTCACCAATTTTACAAGGTATTGAAAACATACCTTGGTCTTTATACTTCGATGGAAGCGGTCGTTGGAAAACTGCTGAGACGTTCGCGCCTAAATCCACTTTCTTGACCCCTGTAAGCTTTCTTTTAGTCGTACAGAGATCCTTCAGAAATCGACAATAACTTGGAAATTTCCGGATAACTTCGAGGAGAGGTATGTTAACTTCCACCTTCCGAAGTACGTCTAATATTTCCTTTTCCTCATCTTTTTTATCCTTTTTAACTAACCTTGATGGAAAAGGCGGTGGAACATCGTAGGGAGATGGCTTCAAATCGTCCATTTGTTCTTCATCGTTCTCTTTCTAGGATCCTGCGCCAACTGCTTCTTCTTCCCTTTGGGAGTTCGAATCTTATCTTTCTTCCGGGATCTTGTGCTTACTTCCTTTGGGTCTGGCTGTTCAACAATTGTACCGCTTCAGAGGGTGATGGCGCTAACATTCTCTATTGGATTCGGTTCAGTTTGTGATGGTAGCCTCCTTTGTGACTCTAATCTCCCCACGGTTTGAGCCAGTTGGCTCAATTGCTTGTCCATCTCTAGGAAGTGGGCTTCAGTTTGAATATGGAATTTCTCCTGGGATATTGCTAACCTCTCGACAATCGATTCTAATGATGACTTCTGCGGTTGTTGCGGTGGTAGAGGTCTCGCTTGATAGCCTTGATTTGGTATTGGGTTCTGCGCATAACTAAAGTTCGGATGATCCCTCCATCCTGGGTTGTATGTATTACCATAAAGATTATAAGCTCTTTGGGGAGGTCCCGGAAAGTTTCCGACTGTGTTGACTTGAGCTGTTGCATCGTCTTGAATCAGTGGACAACCGTCTGTTGGATGATCAGGTAATGCATATACACATAATCGGTTTTGTCCTGTCTTTCCTGCAACAAGAGAGTTTACGAATTCAGTTAACTTATCTATTTTATTTTCCAAGGAAGATGAACGTATCTCATGAACCCTTCGAGAAGGTTCATTATTTGCGCGGAACTGTTGGGAATTTGTAGCCATCGTCGATATTAAGTCTCTTGCCTCAGTAGGAGTCATATTCACCAAGGCTCCACCACTGGCTGCATCGATCATCTTCATTTCCAGGGGAGATAATCCTTCATAAAAGTATTGAAGGAGTGTTTGTTCGGTTAACCCATGTTGTGGGCAACTAGAACATAACTTCTTAAAACGTTCCAGTAGTCGTAAAGTGACTCTCCATCAAGCTGCTTGATTCCAAGTATTCTCCTTCGTAGTTCACTTACTCTTGCCGTAGGGAAAAACCTGTCAAGAAAACAATGAGTCATTTGAGCCCATGTAGTTACAGAATTAGGAGGTAGATAAAATAACCACTCCTTAGCCGAATCGTCTAAGGAAAAAGGAAAAGCTCTAAGTTTTATTTGGTCCTCGGTTACTCCCTGTGGTGTTATGCTGGAGCAGACCATCTTAAATTCCTTGAGATGTTGGTGTGGATTCTCGTTTGGCAATCCGCGGAATGTAGGGAGGAGATGTATAAGGCCGGTTTTCAATTGGTATGGAGTTCTCCATGGGGAAAATCAATGCACATAGGTCCTTGTTCAGTGGGTGCCACGGCTAACTCCCGAATAGTAGGTTCGGCCATCGGAATTGTATTACCTGAATTTGATTCTTCTTCTGGATTCGTTTGTTGTCTCATTCTTTCTCGAAGTGTCAGTGCGTGGAGTCTCCTAGCTTTAGCTTCAATCTCCAGGTTGTACTCCACTAATGTTACCGGATTAACCCTGGTCATAAATCAGAAACAAACAAAAATTAGTAACTTTGGCGAAGTCCCCGACAACGGCGCCAATTTGACAACTTTCATTTCAGATGTCAAAATAATTCCTTATTCTCAATCAATAAATAAAGGAAATACGTAGTATAGAGAAATAAGGGTCGAATCCTCAGGGACTTAGAAAATCACAATTTAATGTTTGAATGGTTCTAACCAGGCGAAAATAGTAAAAAGAGGGTTTGTAATATGAGATTAAAATGGTAAAAATAAATAAAACAATTTAAATAAAAATAAGAGTATGAAGATTGTGAATAAATACGGTAAAAGTAGCCTCAAGTTTCGCTTTGATTCAATTTCCTTTACATCATCGAATAAGATTTTCTCTTCGGGATTCACGTCGGTTACTTTGTCTATAAGGGCTATCCTTGTGACACTATCTTGTATACCGAATACCCAAGGCAATCTTTGATTCCGACTTCGGTAATTGGTTCTAACAACATCTATTGTCGTAGATCAAATACCGTTTATGTTCGTGGTGACCAACTCGGATTGTTGTTTCTATAACCGTCAATTCCGATCTCAATTCCCTCTTGGCGAAGCTATCTCGTCATGTGTGTTCCCAGGAAGTCGAATTGCTTTCTATAAATCGAATCTTCCTCCCACACGTTTAATCGCAACAACCTCTTGACCAAAGTCAATCTTTGATTTTGAAAACTGTTTTGATTTTTGAAAAATAAGCGCAAAGATTGAGAGAGATATTCCGAAGATATTAAGGGACTGTGTTGGAATTGAATCATCGCGACAGCTCTCGGCTTATGAAAAGTTTAGCTAAGCTTGACAAAAGTCATACTTGGCATAAAAAATAAAACTTGAAAATAAAGAAAAATAAAAAGAATTTGAAAAGGAAAAGAGAAAACTTTTATAAAAACTAGAGAGAAAAGAAGAATGTATTCCGAATGATGATTTTAGGCTTACCCCAAGTGGGTATTTATAGCCTCTCAATGACTAAAGGATAAACAAAGAAAATAATAAAATAATACAAAAGATAATAGTTTTTAAATTTAAATTCAAACTTAAACTAGTCTCCTAATGCAACTCTGCTCGTCAATCTTCCAGAAGGTGTGCGGACGAGGTCTTCTAGAAGCCGCCGCTGACTGGACCTTCTAGAAACTGCCACTTCAGACCGCGTCATGCCCATGTCTCCAGCCGTGACCAAATAATAAAAAAAATGCAGAATTCACCCATTTTATCACTAATTCTAGAAAGTAAGGACCTGCACGAAAATAGGCATAACACAACCAAATCAGTAGTAATAACTCCTCAAAATCGAAGAAATAATGAACAATGATTAACGATTCTGAACACTCATCATTCCTTATCTGTAAAGTTTTTTGATATAATAAAACTTTCATGTTTAATAAAAGTTGTTTTAAGATGGTGTCTCTTGAATGACACCTTTTGCATACATGCATTTGCATTGCACATTTTGCAATATCATTTCTGTATTTTTGTATTTATATGTGTATTTTTTCATCTTTACATTCACATATATATGTCATACATTGCATAATATATTGTATCTTAACATGCATTAATCATGGACCCTAGTGATAAACCGCGGAGAATCTTGTGACAGTAATATTGAATGTAAATTGAGGCCACCTCGTTCGTTCCTGAACAAAATTTGTGAGCTAGATTTGAAGTTCGGGGCATGCCATTAAGAATTATAGGGCGATGAAGAGTAATTTACAAAATCTGATCATTTTGGAGAAATGTTTTTTTAGTTAGCAAGTAGGGCATCAAATTATAACAACCTTGAAGATTCAGTCGAGCACCCACATGTCGATGAGTAATAGGGCTTTTAATTAAGAAGAGACCATTTTATACGTCATAAAGCCTTGTTTCACTTGCATTATCTTGTATGAGTTTGTTTTTGTTCTTTATTTCATTAATTTACTAAATATTTTATAAAAATTGTTTGATGATTGAACTTATGCCACTTTTAAGGTTATGATCAATGAATCAAATTCTTAATATGTTAGTTCTTTGAGTATCAAATTAAATAAAGATTCTTTTAATTTTTCAAGAATTATAGATCTTTGGCAAATGGAAAAATTATAACTTTCATATCTCTTCCAAAGCCAAAAACACCATTATTTGATCTCTTTTACCTTACATAATTCATGGTCACAAAACCAAATTTTGGTACTACATTTATCTGAGACTCCGAAGTCATACCTTTACCTTTTTGTTCAATATACCAAATTCATACTTTTACCTTTTCGGGTAGAGTCAAGCGTGTATAACACCACTTTCCCCCATATACACGACTTCAATGTCACACCTTTGTCTTTTCGGATACAAGACCACCATTTTTCTTTACACCAGTGAAACAGAAAGGCCTCAAAGTAAAAAACTTTCATTTGTCAGTGAATCTTCCTGCAAAAAGAGATGAGATGAGGCATCATGGAACAACTTGAGGAGAAGTTCAAGTAATTAGGGCTTACTGGAAGCAAGAAGAAGAAAAAAAAATAAAGAGATTGATTTAAATAATTATATTATGCATTAATTACATTATTTTCATTTAAATAAAAGTTAATCCAAAATATTCATCCCTTTTGGGATACCTCTTTTTACAAGGACTTATGTGTATGAAATGATGAACGACATTATTTCATTTATCCCTTCACAAATAGAGAAAAATATATCCCTTGTTGTCCCTATTTGACACTGAATTATTTTCTTTGGATTCAACCATAACCGAGGATCACCTGTCACATCGGAGGGGCGAGGTAAAAGATATATGCTTGCAGGAATAAAAATCGTCAATCTAGTTTTACATAAGCAAGTCTTCCTAAAATAAAGAGGAATAAACAAGTAACCACAAGGTAGATCAAATGCAAAGTGTTCAGAGATCAAATTTAGTTGAGAACAATGAAAGAATTTCAAAATACAAGAAACAAAGAGGAAAAGAAGTTGCTCAAAGCAATTGGATTCCTATACGCATCTAATAAAGAGGAGATAGAAGAAAAAAGATAGATGAAAAGAAAAGAAAAATCAAGTATTTCAAGGTAGGTGACTCATTGAGCCTCAAGCCACAAGGTTGATCAAGTGCAATCATTTCAAAGATTCATACTCAACAAGAAGAGTGAGAAATGATGAAGATATAATAAAATGGAGATGAACTCTAGGGTGAAAACCCAAAAATGGGCGGTCTAGAGAGATATAAAAAAAGACAAGTAGCAAGCAGATCCAAGCCAAGCAAGGCAAGATTGAAGGCATCAGAACGAATTGATCCTTGGTTCAATTACCCTTAAACACTTGATTGGGACTATTTATCCATTTCTTTCATAACTGTGAGCCCTGGCCTATGTTACATGCCTAAAACGTCTATTATAATCATACTTGAATTTCTAAGTGAAGGAGACTATCTTCATATTTCATTCCGCTTCTCAAGATTGATTTTTATTTGCAAAAATTGGTTTTCTAAAATCTTTAATGCATGATATATAAGAAAGGGGGTTCAAGACGTAAAATTTTTAATAACATCTTGAAGCCAAATGATGATTTGAGTTAAAAACCTGAAAGGACGACTCAAATATTAAATTGTGCAATGACGATATAAGAGATAATTTTAAGTTCTTCATGAAATACAATACATCTCAAAGGTGTTCCTGAGACTTTGGAGCCAATAAAGTATCCCTAGAAAATGAGCATAACAACCACTTCTTCAAGTCAGTATACGCCTAAAGAGACATATATGATGTAATAAAAAGGCCAACCTGAGAGACCTTAACTTTTCAGAATAAACCTATACCTTAAATTTGTTAGTAATTTTGACAATTGCCAATGAGCTATGATTTTTTTTTGAAAAATTAAAAGAGTAGTTGACTTGTTTGATGTTCATTAATCTCTTGTTTTATGATTTGTATTAATTGTGAAACCTAGAAAGGGGAAATAGTTTTCAAAAATTTTATTAAACATTTTTCAAAATTCTTTTAATTAAATATTCAATATTTTTCAATAAAAAGAAGAAGAAAAACATCTTCAAACATGACAGTCTCAAATGCGAAAGGTCTTTGAAACAATTGATGCCCATTCTACCTCTATTGGAGAAAAGGATAAACAATGCCAAAATAATAAAGCATTAGACAATTTTGAAAGCAAATAGTTCGAGAGATCAGAATGACTGAAGGATAAAATTTGTAACAATTTCTTGTGATCCATCAAGAATAAGATGATCGCCTTATTCAGAAGGGGCACATATCTCAGATGTTGGGGATCATTAGGAGTCAATAGAGCCTTTAGTGTGTGAAAACAATTAATAAAACAATTTGCAGCGTATGGTGCATCGATGCATAGGCTTTGTGCATCGGTACACTATGTGTAAAATTCAAATATCTCGACCATTGGAAGACTTAGTGCATCGGTACACTAGGGTGTGCATCGGTGCACAAATTTGCTTCGATGTTTCAAAAATAGCTGCGGTGCATCGATGCATGGCTTGTGCATCGGTGCACAAAATCAATTTGATTTTTTAATAAAATCCAGAGTGCATCGATGCATGGCTGTGCATGGATGCATAAATTGTATTCGAAATGGGTGTGCATCAATGCATTAAATGAGTGCATCAGTACATCCCTTCATCAAATTGATTTTTGGCTCGTGTTTGGTTCGAAATACTTTGTGAAAAATTGTTTCAAAAATATTTTAAGTATAAAACACAATTTTACACTTTAGTAAGGATTGAATTTGAACTTTGAAAGTCTTGGAGTAATAATTTCGATATTCGAATAATTGTATCGAATATACTTAGAAAATCATTTTTAAAATCTTAAAATTCATTTATCGTAATTTGTTATATCGAAACATCAAAATGTTTTCAACAATATCTCCCTTTTTGATATAAAAAACATTTGAGTAATTTTATGATTATCTATGAAAATAATTTTTGAAATCAATTTTGAAATTACTCCCCCTTGCTATATAAAATATCTTCTCCCCCTTTTTTTAAATAAAAAAGACTCTAAAACGATTTTAAACATGTTTGTAAAAAAAATATCCAACTGATTTTTATAGATATAGCTTAAGCTGCTAAGATCACAATCAAGAGAAGATTAGCCATTAGTTACATAATTCAATATTCATAATGTGAAATGGTAAAAATTGGTCATAATGCAACTAATATGTAAATGATGCAAAAATAAACATTAGGCTCAAAGAGAAAATTTAAACAAACCAAATATTTAAATAAGTTCAAACATCCAATCATCCAACAAATTTAAACAACCAAATATTTTAACATCCTATTTCCATCCTGCTTTCTTTAAGGAAGTGAAATTGATTTGGTTTTGAAAAGGGATAGGAATATCAAGATTGGCCCTAAGACCGAGTTTGATAAACAAGTTACTGAGAAGACAGCCGTAAACTAAGGTTTCTATATTCTTAGAAGGGACATTGTTTACGGTATCTACTAACTCACTAAAAATGATTTGTGGCAATTTGATTTTCTTGTTATGTTGGATACAATGTATCCACCATATGTCTATTTTCCTAAGGGAGGAGTACCTGCCTCCGGATGGTCGAAACCACTAAGAGATTAACAAATGTAGGAATCGATCGTGATGAGATGGTAAGGTACTAACGCTATCCTTAGACTTATAAGGTGATGCCACAGTTTCCTTTTCATTATATAAACCTATGTTATCTAGTCCAAAATGAGTAGCGAATGTGTCGGAGTCAATAAAAATGAATTGTCCTAAAAGAAAGGATCGAATTCCTATGGTTGTGGATCGACTATCGTTTTGGACACATACCACATTGGAATAGAAGATGCGGACTAATTATTGATAAACAATAGGTTTGAGTTTAAAGAGGTTATCAAACTTCCAGGATTTAAGAGTAGGAAGATATTGGAAATCCATATCTTTCATAGCTTGGATCGAAGGGATACGTTCTTCTCGAATTTTGTATGACTCAAAACAAGTGTGGTACCTATGATAGAGATCCTATCTACGACCAGGTACGTTGAAACATGAGTTCAGAATGGTCATATTTGGATTTGAATTTGGATTTGGATTAGGTGGAGTAATAGGAGGTCGGTTTTGGTTTGAGCGACTAGATGATGTCCTAGGTTGTTTGGGATTAGACATGGTTTAAGATCGAAATTGAATATGTAACATGCAAATTTAAGAACATGTATGCAATATAATCAATCCCAAAACTCAATTGAGTCTGCAATATTTCAAGGTTCTCTAAACCGAATCCTAATGGGAAAAGTTTTGAAAAATATTTGGAAAGTAATGTTTGAAGATTATAATATGTATAGTTTTCATGAAAGCAACACAATTGAATTAAAAAATATTAATGAAAATAGAGATTTTCGATTTTTTATTTCAAAAAATTCAGAAAATGTTTGAAAGATTGTGTGTTTTAGATAAAATTGATTATAAAAATCAATTTATAAAAACTAAACAATCAATGGCCAATAATTTGTTCAACCTAGAACTAAGCAAGACTTGTCCTAACTTCAAAAAATAATAAAACAAGGGTTTTTGAAATATTACCTTGAAAATTTCAGATTTTGTGAGAATGAGATGTTGTTTGCACTTGATTGATGATAGAAGCAGGATTAGGAATTGAAGAGCAGTTGGATTTCGACTTTAAAGCGTTGTTTTTGAAGTAAATATGAGATTAGGGTGAGAGAGGGACGAACGATGCATGGTTGAGAGTGTTTGGGGGTGAAAGAATGAAGAAAATGGGGTTTTAAACCTAAAAACATGACGGGTGTATCGATACATAGCAGAGTGCATCGATGCACATTCAAGGCGTGCATCGGTGCACCTTCATGGTGAATCGATGCACTAGGTAGTGTATCGATGCATTAAGCACAAAAATGTCAAAAATCTGTTTTAAACACTTAAAAATGCTAAATTAATTAGCTCTAGTGGTGTTGATAACTCATATATTGAAAATTAACTATGTTCAATCAATCAAATCAAATACTTAAACTACATTTAAACATATAATTAATTCTCACTAAGAATCATAAACTCCCCCTAACTAATAGCAAAGAATGCAATCAAAAGAGTTATTTTTATAAGCATTTTCCAAAAACTAATTAAAAGTGCTAAACTTATTTTAAACACTAAGTCAAGGTAAGTTGGTCAAACCTAATTCTCTCCTAAGTGTCCAAAATCTTTCTTTATCTAAAGGTTTTGTAAAAATATCCGCTAATTGGTGAAAAGTATCAACATATTCTAGAACTATATCTTCTTTAGTGACATGATCTCTAATGAAATGATGTCTAATTTCAATGTGCTTAGTTCTAGAGTGTTGGATGGGATTTTTAGTGAGACAAATAGCACTAGTATTGTCACACTTGATAGGTATGGTACCTACTTCAATTCCATAATCAAAAAGTTGTTGTTTCATCCATAAAACTTGTGCACAACAACTACTGGTTGAAATGTATTCTGCTTCAGTGGTAGATAATGCAACACAATTTTGTTTCTTTGAAAACCAAGAAATCAACATATTT
The DNA here is from genome assembly GCF_006381635.1 of Hibiscus syriacus. Lineage (NCBI taxonomy): Eukaryota > Viridiplantae > Streptophyta > Magnoliopsida > Malvales > Malvaceae > Hibiscus > Hibiscus syriacus. The sequence goes on along the minus strand of NW_024062716.1, from coordinate 965,803 downwards.
CCTTGGAATTGGAAAGTATCGGAGGTGCTTTTCCTATCTATTTTGCATCCTCTATAATCCGCATCAGAGAAAGCATGCAAGCTAAAGCTAGAGTCTCTAGGATACCAAAGTCCTAAACTATGAGTGTCCTTAAGGTATCTAAAGATCCTCTTAACAGTTAGTAAATGGGATTCCTTAGGGCATGATTGAAATCTAGCACATAAGCAAACACTAAACATAATGTTCGATCTACTTACAGTTAGATAGAGCAAAGAGCCAATCATTGACCTATTCAATTTAACATCCACACATTTACCTCCTTCATCTTTGTTAAGCTTTGTAGAATAACTCATTGGAGTGGCACGAGGTTTCCCATTTTCCAGTCTAAACTTCTTAAGCATATCCTTGACGTATTTAAATTGATTAATGAATATGCCATCTTTTATTTGCTTGATTTGGAGTCACAAGAAAAATGAGAGCTTCCCCATCATGCTCATCTCAAATTCACTTTGTATTAGCTTAGAAAATTCTTGGCAAAGAACATCATTAGTAGAACCAAATATTATAGCATCAACATAAATTTGAACTACTAATAAATCTTTACCTTTATGCTTTAAAAACAATGTAGTGTCAATCTTCCCTTTTAAAAAACCTTTTTCAATTAAAAAGTTTGACAATCTTTCATACCAAGCTCTAGGAGCTTGTTTTAAACCATAAAGCGCTTTTGTCAATTTAAAAACATGATTTGGAAATTTTGAATCTTCAAAACCAGGAGGTTGTTCCACATACACTTCTTTTATAAAACCATTTAAAAATGCACTTTTAACATCCATTTGATATAATTTAAATTTATTGAAACATGCAAATGCTAATAATATTCTAATTGCTTACATCCTAGCTACGAGAGCGTATGTTTCATCATAGTCTATTCCTTCTTCTTGAGTATACCCTTGAGCAACAAGTCTAGCCTTGTTTCTTACTATATTACCACTTTCATCAAGCTTATTCCTAAATACCCATCTAGTACCTACATTAGATTTATTACTAGGCCTTTCCAACTAATGTCCATACTCTACTTCTCTCAAATTGATTTAACTCTTCTTTCATAGCCATAATCCAATGTTCATCTTTTAATGTGTCTTTAAAATTATTAGGCTCTATTCATGAAATAATACAACATCATTACATATATTTCTAAGAGAATATCGAGTTGTTACCCCTTTTGATGGATCACCTATTATTTCACCATCCTTGACATAGTTGTATTCCCTTGGGTAAGAGACTTCCTTTTCTTCAATAGTTGAATTCTCGAGAGGATCTTGAGTTTCTTCATCTTTCATTTCTTCCTTTGATGATGGTTCTCCAACGTCATGTCTAACATCTTTTGTGTTTATAATACCTACATCATCATTCACACAAGAATCTTTCCTGGGAAGGGGATTATCATCGAAAACAACATGTATAGACTCTTCTACAACTAAAGTTATTTTATTAAATACTCGATAAGCTTTAGAATTTAAGGAATAACCCAGAAAAATTCCTTCATCACTTTTAGCATCAAATTTGCCAAGATTTTCTTTACCGTTGTTTAAAACAAAAGATTTACATCCAAAAGGATAGAAATAGCTAATGTTAGGCTTTTTATTTTTTAAAAGTTCATATGGAGTTTTCTTCAAAATAGGCCTAATTATTACTCGATTAATAACATAACAAGTGGTATTTGTGGCTTCAGCCCAAAAATATTTTGGCAAATTATTTTCACAAAGCATGGTTCTAGTCATTTCTTCTAAAGTTCAATTTTTCCTCTCAACAACTCCATTTGGTTGAGGGGTTCTAGGTGTTGAAAATTATGGCTAATACAATTAGAATTACAAAATTCAGTAAATCCAATATTTTCAAATTCAGTTCCATGATCACTCCTAACACTAGTTATAGAGTAACCTTTTTCATTTTGGATTACTTTTGAAAACGTGATGATTTTTTCTAATGCTTCATCTTTAATACTAAAGAATAGAACCCAAGTATATCTAGAATAGTCATCTATCAATACGAATGCATATTGTTTTCCACCCAAGCTAGTGGTTCTAGATGGCCCAAAAAGATCTAAATGGATTAATTGTAACACTCTACTAGTGAATATGTCATTAATGGATTTAAAAGAAATTCGCTTTTGTTTTCCTTTAGCACAAGCATCACAGTTTTTATTATTATCAAATTTTAGCTTAGGCAACCCTCGAACTAAATCTCATTGAATTAACCGTTGCAAAACACTCATACTAGCATGTGCTAGTCTCCTATGCCATAACCAACTATCATGCTCATCCTTAGCAACTAGGCATAAATTAGTCATATCTATAGAATCTAAATGCACCATTTATATGTTTCCTACTCTATGACCAACAAACATAATCCGATTAGATGCAATGTCAATGACTTTACAACCATTAGTTTCAAACATGACATAGGATCCCTTATCGGACAATTGACTAATACTCAATAGATTATGCTTTAATCCATTCACATATAAAGCATTCTTAATTTGTATGGAAGAGGTATTACCTATAGTGCCTATACCTTCAATGTGGCCTTTTGAGTTATCACCAAAAGTCACATCTCCTCCATTTTTGACGTTAAGCTCTATGAACCGCTTTTGTCTCCGGTCATGTGTCTTGAGCATCCGCTATCAAGGTACCATGAGTTTGAATTTGTTTCCCATGCCTTGTAGCAATGCTCATTTTCCTACAAACATAGATTAATTTTTTATTTTTAGTACCCAAATTCTTTTGGGTCCATATTCATTAGTATTCAAAATCCTAGTCCCCTTGGGTATCTATTTATGTAGGATATCCTTATCTTTAGTAGTAATGAGTCCTTTAGGAACCCATATGCTTCTAATGATTTTTCCATTTGAGGTTCTTCTGAGACTTATATGATTGTAGTTTTTAAAACTTTTTCTAACAAAGTTGGATTTTTAACTTTCACCATTTTCAAAACATTTTGTTACAACTTTATCAAAAGAAGCTTTAAGATCATCAATTTTCTTTTGATGATAGTCATTTACTCTTGAAAGTAAGTTATGCAAATTGGTATTTTTCTTTTCAAATTCATCAAATTTGATTTGCAATTCTTTGATCTTACTTTCAAGATCATTGTTGGTTTTGGACATAAGACTATTTTCATTTTTCAATTTTGAAATATTGTTTTTATATTTTGAAAATAAAGTCTTATAATTCGAAGCCAGCCCATTATAATCCTCTAATAACTCATCATAAGATAAATCATCTAAATCAAATGAGTTAGAGGTTACCTGAGAGTTTTCCCCGATGGTCATCAAGCACAAGTTTGTCACTTCTTGTTCCTCTTCATCGAAACCTTCTTCATCGCTCCATGTAGCCACATGAGCATGTGCTTCTTCTTTGATTGACCCTTTTTCTTCAATAGAGGGCAATCATATTTAACATGCCCCTACTTTTTGCACTCATAGAAAAATTATAGGGTCTTTCTCATTCGGTTCATTTTTTAAAGCCTTCATTGCTTTTGAATTTTCTTCATCGGTTGGGCCTCATCAATTTTCTGAACCGTTTGGAAAATAATGACATCTCCTCGTCATCGTCATATTCATCCGAATCACTCTCATATTTTTTGGATTTGAGAACAACTCCCACGTTCTTCTTCTTCTTCTTCTCCGTCTCTTTCTATATCTCGTTCGTCTTTTTGAGGTCTACTTCATCTTGAAGCATCATTTCATAAGTGAGGAGAGAACCAATTAGCTCATCGAGAGTTAAGGATTTTAAATTCTTAGCCTCGATGATCGTCGGCTTCTTTGATTGCCAAGATTTTGGAAGAGAGTAAACTAACTTCCTCACAAGCTTCTCATTTGGAATGATCTCTCCAAATGATTTGAGATCATTGACAATCGTGGAAAATCTATCCGTCATAGCTTTGATATCTTCATCCGGTTTCATCCTGAAATTTTCATAGCTATGAGTTAGAAGACTAATTTTAGATTCTTTTACCTCGTTTGTGCCTTCATGAGTGACTTGTAGTTTATCCCATATCTCCTTGGTGGTTGTACAAGATGAAACTCTCCCGTATTTATCCCCGTCCAAGAGCACAAAAAATAATATGGATAACTTTGGAGTTGAGCTGGAACATTCTTGTCTCTTCTTCACTCCACAATATTGGATGAGTGGAAGGTTTGATGTATCCGTCTTCTATAATATTCCATGCTCTCATGTCAATTTCTTGAATGAAGTACATCATCCTATTCTTCTAATAAGTATAATTAGCTCCATTGAAGAAAGGAGGCTTGTTGAAAGGCAATGAATCAAGACCGAAGTCAGAGTTTGAAGTGGAGGCCATTGATGACTTGATTATCGATGTAACTCTTCCCGGATCTACTCAAGAGGTGATTAAACCTTCAAATGAGTCAACCTCTGATACCAATTGTTGAGTTAATCGATCGATGGAATCGACCAAGAGGGGGTGAATTGGCAATAAAAATTTCGGTGGAAGCTTTTGCAGAAAATTAAAAATATTTGCACAATAATTTAGAGTGGTTCGACTTTCTCAACCAAAGTCTACGTCCACAACCTTAGCTATCCACACTAAGGATTTTTCACAAATTCACTAATTTGTCTTTCTTTTGAGGACAAAGAGTAACCTTACAAATCCCTCAAGAATTATACCCCAAATTCTTGAGAACACTCTCTCCCAAAGAGAACAATACATATTTTGCAAACTTACAAGAAAATCCTCACAAGGAAAGATGTTTGCAATATTCTAGAACAAAGAAAGAACACTCAAGAATAATATAATTGATAACAATAAGTGTTCTTGAAAGCAAAAATGAATATTGAATGAAATAGGCTTGAAAATGTTCAAACTTGAGGTTTGATGCTTTCTCTTTGATTCTCTCTTGATTCTTGATAATTGTTTTTGATTAATGGCTTCTAAGCTTGTTTAAATACTCCTTGGATTACTTCTGAACGTTGGGGATGATTAGTGGAGTCAATAGAGCCGTTAGTGTGTGAAAACAATTAATAAAATAGTTGGGAGCGTATAGTGCATCGATGCATAGACTTTGTGCATCGATACACTATGTGTAAAATTCAAATATTTCGATTGTTGGAAGACTTAGTGCATCGATACACTAGGGTGTGCATCGGTGCACAAATTTGCTACGATGTTTCAAAAATAGCCGGGGTGCATCGATGCATGGCTTGTGCATCGGTGCACAAAATCAATTTGATGTTTTAATAAAATCTAGAGTGCATCGATGCATGGCTATGCATCGGTGCATAAATTGTATTCGAAATGGGTGTGCATCGATGCATTAAATGAGTGCATCGGTACATCCCTTCATCAAATCGATTTTTGGCTTGTTTTTTGTTCAAAATACTTTGTGAAAAATTGTTCCAAAAATATTTTAAGTATAAAACACAATTTTACACTTTAGTAAGGATTGAATTTGAACTTTGAAAGTCTTGGAGTAATAATTTTGATATTCGAATAATTGTATCGAATATATTTAGAAAATCATTTCTAAAATCTTAAAATTCATTTATCGTAATTTGTTATATCGAAACATCAAAATGTTTTCAACAATTTCTGTTAGAAGGATTGATCACTTTTTAGGTGTCCGTGGCAACATGACGAGAAGCCCTCAAGTTATCTGACAACACTGTAATTTAGTGACATCAGAATGAGACCATTCCAGATTAAGATATTTGGGCAAGAAGACAGCCATGAGTACTCTTACTAGGATATCTTTTGAAGGTTCATATCATCTAGAAGTATTAATGTTAGGGCGTCCTGAAGGCCCTTATCAACAAGAAATAATAAATGTTGGGACATATTTTTAATGCCCATATCATTTGGGAATACAAGATCATTGATTTGAGTAGACATTTATTGAGACATAAGGACTTGAATAATGAAAATAGTGAAATAGGGATAGTGTAGCTTACCATATAAGATCGTTTTGTCCATCATACAGTTGCATGATTATGGTAATTTCACATGCATTAATGTTGGCAAGCTGAAGTATCCCACTTATATTTCCACAGAGTTTTGGTGTCCTTGTAATGCTATACAAAAGTTCTGAACTCTATGCAAAGTGTTCCCCTGGTTGAAAAATCTAGGCAGAAGCCACATGAAAGGATGAATGTTTTGTTGAATGTTTTACGAACCAATAACTATGGTGCTGAACCAATGTTGCAATCATATGGTGTTTCCATTTTTTTTGACCCAGGATGAAGGTTGTCTTCTACAATCCCAAGGTTAAAAGTGAGAAATGGTGAAGATTTCTTTCCACGGAAGAGGCATTGGAATTTTAACAAAAAGAAACTAATGGAGCCAACTGAGTTTGAACGATGGGCTGTTATTGTAACCCCCTAGACCCAGCCTATGCGTTTCGACTAAGTCTAGTGGATCACATACATGATTCTTAAAGACATTTTCTGAAACCGTTATTCAATCATTGTAAAATACATTATAAATGACATGATATTATATTATCAAAACTCAACTTGTAAATATAATACCAATAAGTAATAAATTAATTTAAACAAGTCTTCAAAATCAAAATCACAATAAACCGAACAGTAATAGTAAAAGTGTCATCATCCTAAAATACGATACTTTAAAATAGGGTCCATGTTACCAAAATAAAGTCAACTAGCAAGATAAAACATTACAATCAGATATACTTCAAGAGATATGTTGATCCTCCAAGTGCTCGAACCGAGATATCTAACCAACAGTATCTGAAAGGGAAAAACATTTTCGAAAGGTGAGCTAGGCTCAGTGTGTCCCAATATTACCTTAAAATCACAATAGGTACATTAAACAAATCATAGTCTAGTAAATCTCAAAATTCATAAAATAGTTTAACTTTTGAAAATCATAGTTTAAACCCTTTTCTTGTACACCATCAGTAGTTCCCAAAACTATTTTCCATATAGCTTACTTTAAGCACACAACAAAAAGAAAGCCAACCTAAGGATAAGCTTTAGAGCTTGTATCCTTAGGCCCGTAAGTCCAAGTCCATATAGCTTACCCTAAGCACACAGCAAGGGAAGCCAACCTAATGTATCTTGGGCCCCCAAGAGTCACATTAGGCCCATTCTGTTTATTAGCTTGATCAGAGCTATACTATTGTAATTCAATCCAAAAGTTCAATTGCACCGTGTCACAAATTCCATAAATCATCACATTAAATTGGTGCATCAATAAAACAGTAACCAAAGAACTCAGTTTACCTCATATTAAAACCAATAAAACAGTTCAGTAATAATTAGGGAACACACCTCGATAATAGGTTCAAATAGTATATCTACTGATTGCTGGTTTCACCATGCTCTGCTACAGTTTTCGAACCTATTTTATAATAACCCTATATTACTTATGGGTAACATAAATAAATCTCTAAAATCATAAAAATTACGGGCTTTACAGGTGAATACTGGCACACGTGGTTTAACTGATCTAGAAGAGCTGGGTCGAGCTGTCGAAAGATCCGAAGAATCTCTTGTACCTTCAAACATTAATAATTTATCAGCCCCAAATCTTACTTAATTGTTCAAAGCTAAAATTCTTAAGTATATAAGTATTTTCAGGGTTTGACTACAATTTGGAGGATTTTGAGTCTGAATTTGGTCAAACGGATTGTAGAATCGGAATCAAGACGTCGAAAAACATAAAGTATGACTTTTCAAAAATTTAAATTCTTGGTCAAAGTCAAAGTCAACCACTTTGATCGTCAATTTGGAGGCCTTCAGGTTCGAATTTTACGAAACGGTTTTCGGAAACAGATTCGGGACGTCGAAAACTATCAGAATAGGTACACTCGGAAAAGATTAACGGTCGTTTAATGGTCGGTCAAAGCCATTTTAGGTTTTGGTCAAAGGAGGTCAACGATCACGGTCAACGGTCAATAGTAAACGATCAACGGTCAACGGTCGGGTTGGTCGGGTCGGTCGGGTCGGTCAAACTGCTTCAGACCGGTTCGAACCGGTCAAACCGGTCAAAACCGATTCAAAACCGGTCAAACCGGTTTTCCAGCTGCTCACTCTCCCTGCGGCGGCGCGTGTGGCGCATGAGACCTCTTCCGGGGGGTCTAAAAATTACAGAAAATTTTCCAAAAATTATTTTGAGCGATTTCGAGATACTTACAACGATCGGTTCAAATTTTTGAACGGTGGAGAGCTCGAATTTCAACTCGGCCGAATCTTTGACTGCTCCACCTCCTCACGCGCCGCAGTCGACGGTGAACAAGGTTGACACCGGCGGACTCGCAACGATACAAGGACACACGATGGTGCAGGAGGTGTCGTAAACGGAGCAACGATCGGTGATGAATTTGAGATTTTCCCGGCGATCAAGCTAAATAAAACGTCGAGACTTTGACTGGAAATTCCCAACGTTTGGCAGTGTTTCGCTTCAATTAAATTTGAAGGGTTTGTTTTTCGCTCGATGATGAACACAACGGTGGTTTCAAAATGACAATCGGAATTCGGACGGTGTCGGGATCTAAGTCAGAAACCGGCGTAGGGGGAAGGGAATTTGGGAGTGTGGTTTTCTGTTTTTGAAACAGAAACCACACGTATATAACATATAACCCCAAACTTACCTAACTTTTTTGGGTAAATTTAGGGCTTAGTCCCTGAATTTTCTTTAACTCTAAAACAAGCTCCAAGTTTTAAAATCTTTCAATTTAGTCCCCAAATTTTTGCCAATTTTCACAATTAACCTTCAATTTCAATTAAATACTATTTTGTAAATATTCAGGTTGTTACAATTCTCCCCCTCTATAAGAAATTTCATCCTCGAAATTTACCTTATAAGAATAGTTGAGGAAACTGAGCCTCCATTGACTCCAATGTCTCCCAAGTAGCTTCTGAGGGGCATCGATTACTCCATTGAACTTTGACCATTAGAATACGCCTATTCCGAAGAACTCGCTCATCTCTTTCTAAGATCTGGATGGGCTCCTCCTCATATGACAAATCAGGTCTCAGATCTACCTCAACAACTTGAATGATGTGATCTGGATCTGGAAGGTATCGCCTTAACATAGACACATGAAAAACATCATGAATACGACTAAGATGGGAAGGCAACTCAAGCTGATAAGCAACAGGTCCAACTTTCTTCAAAATACGATACGACCCAATAAATCGCGGACTCAGTTTACCCTTACGTCCAAATCTCAATACTTTCTTCCATGGAGATACCTTGAGAAAAACCTGATCTTCAACGTCAAACTGTATATCCTTCCTACTTTGATCTGCATAAGATTTCTGCCTATCAAATGCCTCTTTCAGACGGTCACGGATCAATCTGACTGTGTCTTCCGTCTCCTGCACTAACTCAGGTCCCAAATTCTTCCTATCACGTAACTCAGTCTAACAAATCGGGTACGACACCTACGCCCATAGAGTTCTTCATAGGGTGCCATACGAATGATGGTCTGGTAACTGTTATTATAAGCGAATTCAGCCAAAGGCAAAAAGTTCTCCCAGCTACCATGAAAATCAATTACACAACCCCGTAACATATCCTCCAAATCTGAATTACTCTCTCAGATTGACCATCAGTTTGTGGGTGGAAGGAGGTACTATAATCCAATCTCGTACCCAAAGCCGTATGAAGCGCCTTCCAAAATCTCGAAGTAAATCTCAGATCTCGATCTGAAATGATAGATAACGAAACACCATGCAATCTAACAATCTCTGAAATATACAACATCGCCAACTTGTCCAACGTATAATTTACCCGTACAGGAATGAAGTGAGTTGACTTTGTAAGTCTGTCAACAATCACCCAAATTGAGTCCTTTTTCGAAGGAGTCATAGGTAAACCAGTAAAAATCCATAGTAATACGCTCCCATTTCCATTCAGGAATCTTGATATGTTGTAACAAACCTGATGGATGTTGATGTTCCGCTTTAACTTGCTGACAAGTCAAACACCTCGCCACAAAATTCGAGATGTCCTTCTTCATGCCGACCCAATGATACCTCTCTCTCAAATTCTGATATATCTTATCTCCACCGGGGTACATAGCATATGGACTACTATGAGCCTCCGTAAGGATAGTCTGCCTCAACTCAGCATCATCAGGCACACAATACCGACCTTTGAAGCATAAAACTTCATCCTGATCAAGAGCGTAATCTGAGCTTGTCCCTTGCTCTACTTGCTCAAAGATGGAAAGCAAGGAGCTATCAAGGGGCTGCTTAGCTTTGATCTCATCAACCAAGGTCGGCTTAACTTGTAATTCTGCTAACAGAGTTCCATCGTCATATAAATTCATCCTGGCCATTAATGATCTCAACTCTGTTACCGCCTTTCGACTCAAAGCATCCGCTACAATATTAGCTTTACCAGGGTGATAATCAATCACGCAATCATTATCCTTTAGAAGCTCTAGCCAGCGTCGCTGTCTCAAATTATGCTCCTTCTGGGTCAGAAGATACTTTAAAATCTTATGATCCGTGAAAATATAACACTTCTCTCCATAAAGATAGTGTCTCCAAATCTTCAAGGCAAAAATCACTGCTGCTAACTCCAAATCATGAGTAGGATAATTACACTCATGCGGTCGCAGCTGACGGGATGCATAAGCCACTACCTTACCTTCCTGCATTAGAACACAGCTGAGTCCTGAGTGTGACGCATCACTATACACTGTAAAATCCTTCCCGGACTCTGGTTGAATCTGGTGCTTGAGTCAATACCGCCTTTAATTTCTCAAAGCTCTCCTGTTGTGCCACACCCCAGTCAAACGACATATTCTTCCTTAACAACTTTGTCAAAGGAGAAGCAATGATCGAGAAGCCCTCAACAAAACGTCGATAATAACCAGCCAAGCCCAAGAAACTGTGAATTTTAGAGATATTCTTGGGTCGTTTCCAATTCACAATAGCCTCGATCTTGCATGGATCGACCTGAATACCTCGCGCAGAAATAATATGCCCCAGAAATGACACTTCTTGAAGCCAAAATTCACACTTGCTTAGTTTGGCATATAGACGATGCTCTCTCAAAGTCCGCAGAACGATCTTCAAATGCTCGTCATGCTCTTCCTCAGTACGAGAATAGATCAGAATATCATCAATAAAGACCACCACAAATTGATCCAAATATGGTCGGAACACCCGATTCATCAAATCCATGAGTGCTGCAGGAGCATTCATCAAACCAAAAGGCATCACTAAGAATTCATAATGACCATATCTAGTGAGAATGGCCGTCTTTGCAACATCAGATCCTTTAACTTTCAATTGATAATACCCCGAACGAAGATCAATCTTAGAGAATATAGTAGCTCCTCGCAACTGATCAAATAAGTCATCAATCCTGGGTAGTGGATATTTATTCTTGACCATCATCTGATTCAACTTCCGATAGTCAATACATAATCTTAGCGACCCATCCTTCTTTTTCACGAACAGAAATGGAGCTCCCCATGGTGAAGTACTATGTCGAATAAATCCTCGATCGAATAATTCTTGCAATTGGACCTTCAACTCCTTAAGTTCTTTTGGAGCCATGCGATAAGGTGCCATAGAAATAGGTGCAGATCCCGGATAAGTCTCTATCTCGAACTCTACCTCTCTATCAGGAGGTAAACCAGGCAACTCTTCTGGAAAGACATCAGGAAACTTTAGTGTTCAAAATACAAGCAATGAAAGTCTCATACCCCTTCCGGATCATACGATCAATTTCCATCGCTGAAACTATATTGGAGAGATAGCCACGCCGTTCACCAATTAACACAACAGTCCGACCATCTGAAGTTTTTAGAGTAGCCCGCTTGTATTCGCAATCCAGATTTACCTTGTGTTTATTAAACCAATCTATCCCAAGAATTAGATCGAACTCCTCTAAAGGAAGTTCCATAAGATCAGCGAGAAAAATTTCTCCCTGAACCTCGAGAGGACAACGCCGAAACACTTTATTCACTAATACCGCTTATCCTACTGGACTCGTAACTGTAACAGTATTTTTAGTGTTCTCGATCGGAATCTGAAAGTTTCGAGATACCAAGATCGATACATAGGAGTGAGTGGAGCCATTGTCCAATAATACAAAGTATGGGATAGAATAAATAGTAAATGTACCTGCAATAACCTCAGGCTCATCTCTGTCATCCCGACGTCTAGTGGTATAAACCAAAGCTGGTTGTCTAGCCTCAAAAACTGTTGGCCCTCTATTTTGCTGAGGTCAGACTCTACTGTCAGTCCTGGACGCTGAACCACAAGGCTTTACTTGGCTACGATCTCTAATTGGAGTCTGTACTGTAGTCTGAGAACGTATAGGAGTCTGGGTCGCGGTCTGCTCAAATGAAGCTAGCTCAGGACAATCCCTCCGATAATGACCACTAGATCCACACTGATAGTAAAGACCCATCTTCTTACGACACTCTCCTGTGTGTTGTTTACCACAAAACTCACAGAGGAACCCATGATAATACGATGAGGAATCGCCTCGACTGCCAACTAACGGTGAGGATGCTGCAGGCCTGAAACGTGTATTGCTTCTCTAAGGGACTGAAGTACGAGTCCTTTTCTCAGACTGTGCTGATGACTCCATCGAGCCTGAAAATTTCTTAGATCGTTCCTGTTCAACACGCTCTCTACCAGAAGCTAAAACCTCCACCTCTTCAGCATCTTTGGCTCTACCCACCAGTACATCAAATATCTCATCCTGATGGGTTACAACTTGCCTACGCAGCTCGTATCTAAGTCCAAGGGCAAATTTACGACATCGATCTCTCTCAGTAGGTACCATACTGAATCCATACTTCAGCAACTTCAAGAACTCGATCTCATACTCAGAAACAGTCATGTCTCCCTGAACCAGGTCTTGAAACTGCTGACGTCTCTGAGCTAAGTAGTGTTCTCCCAGAAAATGACTCCAAAAGCCATCCTTAAAGAAATTCCAGGTCAAACGATCGGTAGGAACACTACTGGTCACTGACTCCCACCAAGTGTAGGCATTGCTATCTAACATCGCAACAACACCCTGATATCTCTTAGTTGAGTCTAAACCCAACTGATCTATGCGTCTCTCTGTATCCTGGAGCCAATCCTCAGCTTCAGTAGGAGCTCCACCAATCTGTCCCCCAAAAGTTCTAACTCCATTGGCAATCAAAGTCTGCGAAATAGGAACCTCAGATATAACACCAGTAGCTCTGACTGCTCCCTGTATTAACTGCAGAAATTGACTACCAAAATTCTCATCCAAAGCAACTCCGGTAGACTCTAACTCAATATCGTTCGCTTCTATGATCGGTGTAGTCATGCCAATACCAGCGGCAGGAGGCAGATTCGTTGGGGTCGTAGGAGCAGGATCACCTATCGGAAGTGGGGGATCTACCCGTATCTTATCAATCGGATCTGCAAATCTAGCCACTCGACCTCGTCCATGGCTATCTCGACGTCCACGTCTAGTACTCATTTTGGTGGATCTCGTGTTTACTACAGAAGATGAAACCTAGGGTTAGATAAATACTTGGAGTCTCGAACACAATTTAAAAATCTTAATAATTTTGTGACATGGCCTTTGTAACTTGTTTTGTAAAATATTTCAAAACCGTATTTTCAATATGGACTCATACACGGTCCGAGGGTTAAAAACCAAAAGCTCTAATACCAATAAATGTAACCCCCTAGACCCAGCCTATGCGTTTCGACTAAGTCTAGTGGATCACATACATGATTCTTAAAGACATTTTCTGAAATCGTTATTAAATCATTGTAAAATCACATTATAAATGACATGATATTATACTATCAAAACCCAACTTGTAAATATAATACCAATAAGTAATAAATTAATTTAAAACAGGTCTTCAAAATCAAAATCACAATAAACCGAACAGTAATAGTAAAAGTGTCATCATCCTAAAATACGATACTTTAAAATAAGGTCCATGTCACCAAAATAAAGTCAACTAGCAAGATAAAACATTACAATCAGATATACTTCAAGAGATATGTTGATCCTCCAAGTGCTCGAACCGAGATATCTAACCAACAGTATCTGAAAGGGGAAAAACATTTTCGAAATGTGAGCTAGGCTCAGTGTGTCCCAATATTACCTTAAAATCACAATAGGTACATTAAATAAATCATAGTCCAGTAAATCTCATAAATTCATAAAAGAGTTTAACTTTTGAAAATCATAGTTTAAACCCTTTTCTTGTACACCATCAGTAGTTCCCAAAACTATTTTTCATATAGCTTACTTTAAGCACACAACAAAAAGAAAGCCAACCTAAGGATAAGCTTTAGAGCTTGTATCCTTAGGCCCGTAAGTCCAAGTCCATATAGCTTACCCTAAGCACACAGCAAGGGAAGCCAACCTAATGTATCTTGGGGCCCCAAGAGTCACATTAGGCCCATTCTGTTTATTAGCTTGATCAGAGCTATACTATTGTAATTCAATCCAAAAGTTCAATTGCACCGTGTCACAAATTCCATAAATCATCACATTAAATTGGTGCATCAATAAAACAGTAACCAAAGAACTCAGTGTATCTCATATTAAAACCAATAAAATAGTTCAGTAATAATTAGGGAATACACCTCGATAATAGGTTCAAATAGTAGATCTACTGATTGCTGGTTTCACCACGCTTTGCTACAGTTTTCGAACCTATTTTATAATAACCCTATATTACTTATGGGTAACATAAATAAATCTCTAAAATCATAAACATTACGGGTCTTATGGGTGAATACTGGCACACGTGGCTTAACTGATCTAGAAGAGATGGGTCGAGCTGTCGAACGATCCGGAGAATCTCTTGTACCTTCAAACATTAATAATTTATCAGCCCCAAATCTTACTTAATTGTTCAAAGCTAAAATTCTTAAGTGTATAAGTATATTCAGGGTTTGACTATCAATTTGGAATATTTTGAGTCTGAATTTGGTCAAACGGATTGCGGAATCGGAATCAGGACGTCGAAAAACATAAAGTATGACTTTTCAAAAATTTAAATCTTGGTCAAAGTCAAAGTCAACCACTTTGACCGTCGATTTGGAGGCCTTCGGGTTCGAATTTGACAAAACGGACTTCGGAAACGGATTCGGGACGTTGAAAACTATCAGAATAGGTATACTTGGAAAAGATTAACGGTTGTTTAATGGTCGGTCAAAGCCATTTTAAGTTTTGGTCAAAGGAGGTCAACGGTAAACGGTCAACGGTCGGGACGGGTCAACGGTCCAGTCGGGTCGGTTGGGTTGGGTCAGACCGGTCAAACCGGTTCAGACCGGTCAAAACCGATCAAACCGGTTTTCCAGCTGCTCACTCTCCCTGCGGCGGCGCGTGAGACCTCTTCCGGGGGTCTAAAAATTACGAAAAAATTTCCAAAAATTATTTTGAGCGATTTCGAGATACTTACAACGATCGGTTCAAATTTTTGAACGGCGGAGAGCTCGAATTTCAACCTGGCCGAATCTTTGACTGCTCCACCTCCTCATGCGCCGCCGTCGATAGCGAACAAGGTTGACACCGACGAACTCGCACCGACACAAGGAACACGATGGTGCAGGAGGTGTTGTAAACGGAGCAACGATCGGTGATGAATTTGAGATTTTCCCGGCGATCGAGCTAAATAAAACGTCGAGACTTTGACTGAAAATTCCCAACGTTTGGCAGCATTTCGCTTCAATTAATTTGAAGGGTTTGTTTCTCGCTCGATGATGAACACAACGGTGGTTTCAAAACGACGATCAGAATTCGGACGGCGTCGGGATCTAAGTCGGAAACCGGCGTAGGGGGAAGGGAATTTGGGAGTGTGGTTTTCTGTTTTTGAAACAGAAACCACACATATATAACATATAACCCCAAACTTACCTAACTTTTTTGGGTAAATTCAGGGCTTAGTCCCTGAATTTTCTTTAACTCTAAAACCAGCTCCAAGTTTTAAAATCTTTCAATTTAGTCCCCAAATTTTTGCCAATTTTCACAATTAACCTCCAATTTCAATTAAATACTATTTTGTAAATATTCGGGTTGTTACAGTTATTAAAACGTCTCGATATGATATAATACAAATAGCCTTGTTCAAGATTCGATTAGATATGAAGACATGAAAGGAATTAGATAAACCCTCCATTTGATGTGTTTCAAGAGTCAAATTAGAACAGACGCTACTCTCCTATTGATCTTTACCGAGTTTGGTATGGTTACACCCACAATCTCCAAAGATGGTAGATTCTCCTTTCAAAAGATAAAAGCTCTATTGAATTTCTACACAAGTTCAGGCAAAGAAAACCAATCTTATGAGAGGCAAAATTTATTGGGGTTAAGAAGAAATTGACACAACTCAAGAAATGCAATGGTGCACGTTGATGCAAACAAAAAGTGAATATGACTTAATCAGGAAGAGAATGAAGATTGTTATTGTAGCCGGAGACCACATATTAAGAAAACATGCATTTATACATGATACATAAATTTGTGTCATTGCATCATACATCATTTCATCCATACATGATAAATTTTTATCTTCCTCATGATAATGTTTGTAAAATCTGTTTTGAGAAATTTTTGTCTATCTTATGATGGTTTCCTAGAAACTTTAATCGTGGATTTCTTAGAACATGTCTCCTAAGGAACTAAATCTTGTCTTACTAAAAATCATTTACCATTGAAACTTCAACTTGAGTTCCTCGTGAAGAGAAGTCAATCTTTGTTATTCCTGAAGAGGAGTCAATCCTTGATTTCTTCGTGAAGAGAAGTCAATTTTTGTTATTCCTGACTCCCTCGTGAAAAAGGAACCAATCCTTGACTTCCTCGTGAAGAGAAGTCAATCCTTGTTACTAATGAAGAGGAGTCAATCCTTGACTTCCTCGTGAAGAGAAGTCAATCTTTATTATTCCTGACTCCCTCGTAAGAAGAACCAATCCTTGACTTCCTCGTGAAGAGAAGTCAATCTTTGTTATTCCTGAAGAGGATTCAATCCTTGATTTCCTCGTAAAGAGAGGTCAATCTTTTTTATTCCTGACTCCCTTGTGAAGATGAACCAATCCTTGACTTCCTCGTAAAGAGAGGTCAATCTTTATTTTTCATGACTCCCTTTTTAAGAGGAACCAATCCTTGACTTCCTCGTGGAGAGAAGTGAATCCTTTAGATCAGGTCTTCCTGAAGAACATCGAAGCAAATCAAGTTTGATTCAATCTTCTCTGAAGAATGGCGAAGTGGATCAAATATTTCTCGAGTCTGATCTCCCCTAAAGAAGAGTGTATCAGATTCTTCTTCTTTCATATTTTGTCTTCCTAAAGAACAGTGAAGCAAATCATGTTTGATTCAATATTCCCTGAAGAACAATGAAGTGGATCAAATATTTGTCTAGTCTGATATCCCCTAAAGAATAGTGGAGCAAATTATTCTTCTTTCATATTTGGTCTTCCTGAAGAACAACGAAGCAAATCAACCTCGGTTCAACATTCCCTGGAAAATAGTGGAATGAGTCGATGTTTTTCAAGTCCGATCTCCCCTAAAGAATAGCGGAGCAGACCTATCTTCCTTCATATCTGAATACCAAAAAAGAGGAACAAATTAAGTCTGATTTACCCTGAAATTACAGTGGAGCAAATTTCCCATCAAAGTATGAAGTCGACTGGATGAAAAATCATTGTCTCATTGTTTTTGCCCTATTCTTGTAAACACAAGAATGAGCAAAGAGGGGCAGTTGTAGTCGGTGGTTTTCGTCCCTATTATTATTATTATTATTATTATTATTATTATTATTATTATTATTATTCTTATTTTCTTAAATTGTATTACAGGCCCAAATACAACAACCCAATTGGGCCCTAAAATATACAAGCCCAAGTGACCCAATGGACCCAAATCGAGCCAAAAAAGCCAACCCAGTAGACTCAAACCTGATTAGGGTTTATACCCTAAATTTTTTTTATCAACCACCTCTATCCTCAACCGTTGGATCTGATCTAGATCCAAATATCTAGATTGGACCAGATTTAGGGTCTTACCCTAAACTTTTATCAGTTGCCACCGTCGATCTATTTAGACCGTCCACCTGTCATGTATGTGTTACTCGCGCTTGACTCTTCATATTCCAGCCACCTACACTATCGTTGTCGGACCACACCGGCCAAATCCAAAATATTTGGGTGCATTAAATGCACCCAACTAGAAATCGGCTCCACCCCTATTCGTCCACCACCATAGCCGTTAACTCAGAGGGTTTCTCCTCTTCGATCGGTCCGAAATGAGAGCCATGGGTTCCTATAAAAGGAACCCACCTGCAAAATAGAAAAAAGAGAGAATGAGGCAACCATTCGAAACAAAATAACAAACAATAACCATTCGGGAAAACCAGAAATACAACAAAAAAAAGAGCAACCGAAAAGAGAAAGACGAAAGAAGAAGCTTACCACCATAGAAACTGAGCAACGTCGGACACCGCCGTTTAACCGAAGGTAAAACCTTCGATTTTGTGTAGATTTAAGGCGATGTAGGGATTTTTAGGCTTAGGGATGGTCGGATTTAGGTTTAGGGTATGAAGATCTATGTTTTGGGTAAGTTTCTAGGTCGTCGACTGTGGCGGGCGGCTCTGGCGAGTGGTGGTTAGAGGTTGTCGGTCTCTCTCTAGTGAGAGAAAAATGAGAGAGACGAGAGAACTCTCTTTTAGATAGAAAAGCAAAAGGAAGAAATGAGGAGAATAGGCAAAAAAAAAAAAGGTCGGTTGTAGGGTATAAATACCACTCCCACATACGAAGTCGTTTTAGGGAGGGGATTTCTGTGTTTTAAATACATGGGTAAATCTTGTTCCAAGTCCCTCGGGCTTTGTAAACTTTCATTTTGGTCACTGTAATTAATTTCTTAGTATTTTAATTTGGAGACCAAGTTTTTTCCGTTTTTATTTTAGTCACTGACTGTATTTACATGTGTTTTTGGTAAATATCTGATTTAGTCCCTATTATTTTAGTTTTTCTATTTCAATCCTTAATAATGATGATCAAATTACACTGTCAGTGCCTATTTTATGTGTTGTTTTTGTTTATGGCAATTACTTTTTTTTTACAGTTTAATCCTTAAACTTATTTTTTTAAATTTTGAAATATGATATCGGTTTATTTACGTTTGAAGTTCTTAAAATATGAAATATTTGCATAGGGGACTTTAATCTCTCTTAGTCTTATATTTTAATCCCTAAATTTATCATATTTATTAATTTAATCCTTTATTTAAATGTTTGTTAATTTTTTCAATTGCAATACTTTCACATATTATTTTATACGAAAAATTTAAAGAAACACCCCTTAACTGACAAGGAGTGTGTTTCTAAGGATTGCTCGAATAAAATAACACCTTTTATGTTTTAAAGGAATTCATTTTTATTTTTTATATCTAATATTTAGGGTAATACCATTTTGTACGAGAAATCCATAAAAATGCCCCCTTTACTGACTAGGAAAGTATTTTCGAGGATTATTTGTACAAAATAATATCCTTTTTTATTTTTCTTAAAATGGTTCATAATTCCAATGTTATTCGAATTTGCCAATATCAATATTTAGATGACGTATAATCGTTAGGTACCAATTTCGGCCGTTGTAGGGGTACTAATCCTTCCCTACACGTAATCGACTCTCGAACCCTTTTCAAAATAAATTTCTGGTTAAACACATATCATTTTTTATATTTTAAAATTGGTTTTCTTAAAATTATTTTAAAAAGTATTTTTAGGTGTTCGACATACCTAACCTAAAGGTCGATGGGATTCCAAATTTATTTATATTCACATTTATTTTGAAACCCGATATTTTCTAAAATTAAGTTGGATCGATCCCAGCCATAGCCCTAAAAAGATGTAAATGACCGTTCCGAAAATACTCTCAATCATTTGACAATAAAAGCTTAACCACCCTTGCAGTCGCTGATGCTCGAACCATGACCTCTACAAATAACAACAATTCTTTTAACCACTGAGATTTATACTTTCTAAAACGTAATTCTTGAGATAAGTATAATATAACGAACAAAAATGTGATTATTGTGATAAACTAAAAACACTCTTTAAATGTACATGAAATCTTATTAATTATAGTCTCTTAAAGAGCGATGGTATGAATCAATTAATAAATATATTTAATGGTATAATGAATTATTTTGTAATTGTTTATTAAATGATATTATTATATAGGATTCCTCCACCAATAATTTTTCTGACAATTGAAGTCTTCAAGGTAAAAAGAGGTATCAGAAGGATCTTTCTCCATCAATTGCAGACTCGGGGTTTTCATACTCTTGGATCAATCATTTTCTATTGTCAGTCACATTCTTTTGACATGACCATTGATAGATCCAAATGATTTGTTAGAATTAAATTTATCTCCAGGCGGTCATATACATTCAACCTATTGGCATATGAGTAGCAATCATGATCTTTAGTCTTAACAATGACACTAAAAACCACTATAAAACTTTTACACTAGACTAAATAAAGGGTCTTCTTCTAGTTCTTCATCTTTATCTTCTTCAATTCTTTCTTCCTCAAAATCTTCAAAACCATACGACTAGAATCGCATTCAGTACCACCATGAATCACCAATTGTGGTTCTCTACTCAAATAAAAAAAATTACAAACTGCCTTTAATCACCACAACCCTAATTTTACCATCAACAATATGCGATTAATGTGAAACACCTCTTGACGGAATGAATCAATCAAGATGCACCTCAAGAATAAAATAACCAACATCAACTCTTATCTTCTTCCTAAAATCTCCCCTGATGTAATTAGATTTTTCTGGCCAGCAACCACATATCGAGCTACAAAACTTGCATTAACAACATCGAGCTCCTTGGGCAGTCCGACTGTAATTGTAACAACAAAATCAACCCGCCCTCAATGCTACAAAGGCATACGACAAGGAGAATAAAAGGAAAAAAGGGGTGATGTAAACAACATAATGCACCCTGTTTATTATTTAAATGATTCTTCTTACGGGTGCTTAGGATTCATCGATGACATTGTTCTTGAACTCGTTCCTATAGAGTGTGTTCTCATGGCTTACCCAAACTTGGCTCCTACATAACTTGACTAGATTGTGTGGTGTTTGGGGATAAAAAGAAGGCGAACAAACTGGCCACATGACATGAAGAAATCAGCTTATGCTTCGACCAAACTCCAAAGGCTAACATATGTGCTAATCATAACTCCAAAGGTAGCATCAAGAGAGGCTCAGTAGAGATGACGAGGAAGCTTCCCAAGATACACAAGGAGTCACATCCTAGAAATCGAAGACTAACTTATAATGGAAGAGAAATAGCTTCTACAACATCACTTCTCCTACTATGGCTTCTAGCTAAGAGCGTTGAGCTGTCTCCGCTACATTCAAAAAGAAATAACTTCATCTTTTCATCAGCCAAACAGACTCCATTATCTATTGATAGCGTTGAGACACCTTCATTGAGCGTAGAGTTATCTTAACCCACAGTTACAACTTAAGGATTTACCAAATGGGTTGGGCTGGCTCGGATCTAACAATAAAAGTTTCGCCATTGTGCCTTAACAAACGTGGAGATACCTTTGCACTAACAAGAGATATATCACATAATTGTTTTTACCAAGGCAAAGCTGACTCAATCACACCTATAGAATCTTCTAACAAAGTGGAGATGCCTTAGCTAAACTTGCAGTGTGCCGTTGTAGGCTGAGTTACCTCCTCTATCGTCCAAGAGTGTTGAGATACCTCTACTCCTATAAAATTAAAGGAACTCTTCCTAACACCAACCAAAAGAGTTTAGATGCCTACATCCTGGAAGTAGAAATAACTCCATGATCAATTCGGGTGTCGAGATCCCTCCACCTGAAAGCGTTGAGATTTCTTTGTATGATTTGTTATATTATACCATGTAGGACACACTCTATCACCGGTCGCTCAAAGGATTCTCCAAAGAGTGATGGGATGCCTCATCCTGTCCACCAAACTCCTCCGAGGGTGTTGAGTTGTCTTTTATATTGGTCGAGGGCAATGAGATGCCTCTAGTCCTATAAAATTAAAAGAACTCTTCCTAACACCGATTGAAAGAGTCAAGATGCCTTCATCCTAAAAATACGAATAACTCTATTGCTGATTCATAGGGCATCAGGATGTCTCCACACGACATCATTAAGGTGCCTTCATCCTAAAAATACGAATAACTCATCTGCAAATGCTAATCAATTATAATCACATATTTCTTTTTTATTTTAATTATTTTATAATTATTTAAACAACATTACTTTATATAAACAAATAATACTATAAAATGAGCTCTCACATTTAAAATAAACACATCAATATTTGCCCTCTTTTTTCAATTGTATACTTGGTGTTGACATACCACATCAATAAAAATGTTGATAGTCAGTTGACCATAAAAAGAAGTTTATTTAATTTTTTTGACATAATGTCAAAATTAGGCTCCAACATTTGCTAAAATGGTCATTTTGGTCACTATTCCTTTTTTCGAGCTTTTTGGCCCCCAAAGTTTTATTTTGAGGCCAAAAGACCCTTATACGGATAAAAATCGTTAGTTAACAAACCGTTAACACTCCCAAATATGAGCCTTTTACCCTAAAATAAAATGATGAGACTTTTGTTGAATTCAATGGTTAAATTGATATTTTTCTGGAGTTTAAAAGTCGAAATGACATTTGGGTCATCGAGCCGTTAACTCAAACAGTACAAAAGTGACTACAATTTAATAAATTGATAATGTAAGTAACTGAAACGTAATTTTTTTTAAAATCAATGACCATAAAATAAACAAAACTGAAACAAAAGTGATATTTTAATAATTAACCCTATATACTATAAGTAAAACAGGAAGAAGAAAAATAAGTGGGTCGTAAAAGAAAAGTGGAAGCTTCCAGCGGCCAAGGATGAACCATTAAACCACAAGTATATATTTAATGGTATAATTACTTGAGAGACACTCAAGTATTAGTAAAATTGTAAATTGATTATCTAATTTGAAAACCCGATAAAATGGTCACTCAAATAATATATTGTCTCGTACAAGTCATTGACCAGTTCAAAATGAAATGAAGTTGCCTTTAGGAAATACTATTTTCTTGATGATTTTCTCATTTTGGTAATTACAGCACATGCAATCTAAATATTAGTAAGATTACAAATATTTCACCTAATTTTTAAAAAGATTACAATTAGGTCACCTAATTTAAGAAAGACACAAATGAGACATTGGATTAATTGAGAAAGAAAACCCATTTTCTCATTTTGAGTTTTTTCTTATTGTTTTCTCATTTGGTAAATTACATCACATGCCATCTAAATATTAGTAAGATTACAAATATTTCACCCAATTTTCACTAAGATTACAATTAGGTCACCTAATTTATGAAAGACACAAATGAGACTTTGGATTAATTGAGAAAGAAAACCCATTTTGAGTTTTTGACTTCTCAAATATCATGGGATCCATTCGACGATTCCGATGGTACAGAGACTGGAGTTGGAGAGAGGGAGGATATCACTAGGTAGAAGTCATCTAGTGGTCAATAACGTAGATCGAGGTTCAAGAATTTTAAAAGTTTTGCTGGGTGATTTTAAGGTTTTTGGGTGAGATTCTCGAGAATCTAATCCGGTGAATTTAATGAGGGAGATCGAGATGAATCTTATGGTGGAAATTCGGGATTCATTGCCCACCTTGTATGGTGTTTCACGGTCCAATGACCTGTTTGTTACAATCGATTGAGTGACTCGTGTGTAAGTTTTAGAAGGTTGGTGATCTATTTGTAATCTTTCAAATAAATGAGTGAGTTGTGGTGTAATATACCCTTATTCAATTAGCACATTGTTTTGAAGGTCAACCCTTAAACATTGACGTCAACTTGAATCACAATTGTTATCATTTATTGATTTTGTTCAAAAATGGAACATAGGCGATGCGATTAACAATTAGGGATGGCAAACGGGTACAATTTCGTGGATTCCACACTGCACCTGCTCCAATTAGGACAGGGATGGGTATAATTTTAGTGGGTAGTGGGCGGGTGTGGATTTAGAAAGTGGTACCCGTCGCGGGTAGTGGGCAGATAATGGGTTTGACACCTTACCCGCCTCGCATCCGCCCGCCCCACATCCGCCCGCCCAGCTAAATATCCATTACATTTTGGACATTATGAATTTAGGTGTAATTTTAGAGACTAATTTATAAATCCTAATATTTTATAAGATATAGCTTGTTATTTAACCAAATATTAGGGATAAGTTAAGTTTATGCATATTTTTTTTCCTTTCAAACCTCTCATTTTCATTACTGCGCCGATCTTCAAAGGCAATATGGGTTCTACGTTTTTCTCAATTTCATATGTTACTATCAAGTTTCTGCCGGTCTTCAAATGATGTTGGATTTTGTGGTGTTTTTGGTATAAAGGATTCACTGTCTTAGGATATTGGAAGGGATTGCATAATAAAATACTCATTTTTTTAGTTAAAATGTTGAAATCTTATATCAATCTGCATGCATTGATACTGGTTGGAACAGTTCAAAACTTATCGAAACTGTGGAAACGTACTGAAATTCGGATTGGAATAGAGCTTAGACTACTTGATATCAGTTTAGGGCAAAATGAGTAAGTACTAGTTTTATTTATGTGTTTGTTGCTTATGTATAACTTAAGTTTGCTGTCAAGCGGGTCTAGCCGATTACATCTCTAGTTGGATAGTGGGGGTGGGGATGGATTTGAGAATGTACCCGCGTGGGCGGGTGTGGATTTAAATTTTTTTACCCATAATAAGTGGTGGGCGGGTGGTGGATTGAAAAATATTAGATGGGGATGGGGAAGGGGTATCCGCACCCGACCCGTCCCTCCCGTTTGCCATCCCTATTAACAATGTTTCTACTGCAATTTAAGTACATATGGAATGTAGAATATGAGGTCTGAATTTTGAACAAAACGAATCTCAACATATTTTATATTAAAAAGGAGGTGGTAGCTTTGCTTGAACAGGCGGCCCTTCAAAGATGGTAAAAAAAGGCTCCTGAAAGAAACAGTCTAACGGTCTAATCATTGATCTGCAAAGTCCAAAACCAACAAATTCATGCATTTCTATGAAGTTCCTACGTATATATAAATTACGCTACCGTGCTCGACATACACAACACAAACCTCGTCGAGATTAAGCCTACTACTTGCGTACTTATCATGGCTTCCCGTAGTAACTTTCTCCTTCATGCATTTCTTTGGTTGGCTCATGCAACCACTTCTTTTTCCTTATCTCCCAAATTTTATGACAGAGTTTGTCCCAAGTTTTAGTATTTGCATATTAATCTTCAACTGCATTGTGTTGCAGGGCTGTGATGGTTCACTTCTTTTGGATTCTACCCCTGCTTTTGAAACCGAGAAAAATGCACGTGGAAATTTGAATTCTGTGAGAGGTTTCGAAGTTGTAGATGAGATTAAGGCTGAAGTGGACAGAGTTTGTGGACGCCCCGTGGTCTCTTGTGCTGATATCTTAGCAGTGGCTGCTCTAGATTCCGTAGTTGCGGTAAAGTCCTTTATTGCCTCTAATATTTATCATGTAAAAACCAATATTTCTAAACGAAAACTACCATGATTGCAGCTTGGAGGTCCCACATGGAAGGTTCGTTTGGGTAGGAGAGACTCAACCACGGCTTGGAGGGCCTTAGCCGACAGTGTACTTCCATCGGCTTCAATGGATCTTCCTGCATTGATCAACAACTTCAAGAACCAGGCTTGAACCAGAGAGATCTTGTAGCTCTCTCTGGTGGAAACACCATTGGCTTATCAAGATGTTTAATCTTTAGGAACATAATTTACAATGCAACCGATATTGACCCTGCCTTTGCCAAACAGCGTAGAGCCACTTGCCCACGCACCGGAGGGAACACTAATCTCGCTCCTTTCGATCCTACACCTGCCAAGTTTGACACTGCATACTGCAGCAACCTAGTGAAGCAAAGGGGACTACTCACCTCAGATCAGGCTCTTTTCAATGGCGGCTCCACCGATAAACTTGTAAAGACTTACAGCTTGAACCCTGATGTTTTCTGGAATGATTTTGCAAAGTCTATGATTAGGATGGGAAACATTAAGGGGCTGTTTGTTTACTGCTGAATGGAATCATTCAGTGCTGAATGCTAAACTGTTCAGCATTCAGCGTGTTTGATTCTCACATCTGAATGAATATTATGCTGAATGAAACAACAAAACACTGCTGAATGATTCAACATTAAAGTATATTCTGAATCATTAAGCACCCGATATTTTATCATAATACTTATTTTTTCACATGTTGTCTTATTAAACAATCATATCTTATAATATAATAAATCATTATGAAGGTAAAAATAAAAATATTCATAATTCAGATTGTACATTCAGAACCATTATCAAACAGTATGTCATATTCAGAGTCAATTCATACAGAGCATTGAATCATTCAGATCATTGAATCATTCAGCGCTTAATCATTTTATTTTATCACACAACCCCTAAGCCTTTAACCGGAAAACAAGGACATATTCTTATCAACTGCAGGATGGCAAATTGATGACAATCTCAACATCAACTAATTCTTGTTATTTATTAATTGCATGGGTCAAAGTGTCTTTATTCAACGGCACTACTTGATAGAAATGTCACCTTTAGTGCCTCTTATATTGTTTCATTCTTTTCATTGTAATATTTTCAAGTGTATTTATTAAAATAATTATTAATATAAGTATCCTCGAGATTTATTTTATATCATATTATATGCAAATTAATTATTTGTATTTATATTCATGGTGAGGCTATATAGACATTATAGTTGTTTCAGAACAAAACAATCTTTAAAGGACGAGTTTGAAATTTTCTCATGGTTAGACTATATGGCTTAGTTTTGACAAAGGCACTATCTCAAACATTGGTATAAGGAAAAGAGTTCTCATAATATACTATTAAAAAGAAAAATGTCAACAATTTAAACTAAGATCGAACTCAAACCGAAGGAACACAAAATTCATTGTTTAAGACACACCAATACACAACCCAACTATGAACAACCTAAACTTGACACCCAGCTTTTGTGACATAATCCGTAGATTATTATGATCTCCAACGATCAAAACATTCCTCATACGTATTAATATTGCCTTATTTTTTAATCATAAAATACATACATTTGATAAAATTAAAAACTCAAATACAAAATAATAACATTTTGTACCGACAATCTTCGGAAACACATTCCTTGTCAGTCAAGGCTCGTTTTCTTTAATTCCCCTCACAAAATAATATTACTTTTATTAAGACAATAATATATGATAAAAAATAATCATATTGTACATATTACTTTTATCAAAACTGTTGACGAAAACGGGTAAAGAAAACGAAAGAACACGAGAATTTTACGAGGTTCGGCAATGTGCTTACGTCCTCGGTGCCTAGGCGGCGCTAGAAGTTTTATTCAATGATCTTTTTAGGTCTAGGTTACATCTCTATTTATAATAGAAAACCCTGGTACATAATTACAAAATCAACCCTGTACCGTACCGCGGGGGCTGCGCCCCCACACCCCCAACCCACATAATTCGTAACCCCACAACGAGACTTTTTATGAGCCATACATAACAAATCTCCACCTTGGCGAATATCCTGCCCCTTGGAAACTTCAATGTGGGTTGGGTTACCTTGCTTCTTTAACAACTCGAAACATTCAACAAGTCCAAGCAATGCTTGAACTTGTCTGTCGTAACTGGCTTGGTGAACATATCAGCGGCATTCTCATCAGTATGTACCTTCTGAAACAAAACCTCTCCAGATGCAACCAACTCTCTGATCTTGTGGAACCTTACATCAATATGTTTAGTTCTCCAGTTCAGGTTCAGAGTGAAGACTTTGTAAAGCTTCTTTTGCAGCTTCAGCCGCTGCCATGTATTCAGCTTCAGTTGTAGATAGTGCCACGGCAGATTGAACAGTAGACTTCCAGCAAATAGGCCCTCCACCAAGAGTAAACACATACCCTGTCGTAGATCTTCTATTATCCAAGTCACCTGCATAATCTGAATCCACATATCCTACAACCAAAGGGTTATCCCGCTGACTCCCAAAAACAATTCCATGTCCCACAGTACCCTTTAAGTACCGAAAGATCCACTTGACTGCTTCCCAATGTTGCTTACCAGGTTTAGACATGTACTTACAAACTTGACTAACAGCATGAGCTAAATCAGGACGAGTACATACCATCGCATACATCAAGCAGCCAACAGCATTAGAATACGGAACCTTTTCCATATCTTCAGCTTCCTTATCTGTCTTGGGGCACTGTTCTGATGAGAGCTTAAAGTGATTCGCCAATGGAGTGCTAACTGGTTTTGCGCTGCTCATCGCAAACCTTTCTAGCATTTTCTCAACATAACCCCGTTGAGATAGTCGCAGTTTCCTTGAGTCTCTGTCCCTGCAAATTTCCATTCCAAGAATTTTCTTTGCAGCACCTAAATCTTTCATATCAAATTCCTGACTCAATAAAGTTTTCAAACCGATAACATCATCCATGTTCTTCGCAGCAATCAACATATCATCAACATACAGTAATAGAAAAATAAAAGAACCATCATCAAGGCTCTTAACATAGACACAACAATCATACTCACATCGGTTGTAGCCAATCTTGATCATATAGGAGTCAAACCGTTTATACCACTGTCTCGGAGACTGTTTTAACCCGTACAAAGATTTCTTCAATCTGCAAACTAAATGTTCGTTTCCAGGTTGAGTGAAACCTTCAGGTTGCCGCATGTAGATCTGCTCCTCTAAATCACCATGCAAAAAAGCAGTTTTAACATCCATCTGCTCTAAATGCAAATCCCAACTAGCCACCAATGCAAGTACTGCTCGGATTGAAGTGTGCCTGACCACAGGAGAAAAGATTTCATCATAATCAACTCCTTTCTGCTGTGAAAAACCCTTCGCTACCAAACGAGCCTTGAACTTCTCCCCCTCTTTTTCTGTTACTGCTGGTTTCTTCTTATACACCCATTTGCAACCAATCGACTTCTTACCCTCAGGAAGGGGAACTAACTCCCATGTGCGATTGTGATTCAAAGACTCCATCTCCTCAACCATGGCTGCCATCCACTTGTCGTTTTCCTGACTAGTAACGGCATCATGAAAAGTAACTGGATCATCACTGCTAACAGTAAGTGCAAAAGATACCAAGTCTTCAAAACCCAATCTGTTCGGAGGCTTTATATTCGTCCGTCTCACCCTGTCTCTGGCGAGACTATAATCCTGCAAATCATCCGTAGTGGAACCACCAGAAGTCGGTTGAGAAGTTTCTGGTTTCTCAACTGGAAACTGCTCAAAATCTACCACTGTCGTGTCTTGCTTCTGCTGCAACATAGACTGTTCATCAAAAACGACATCTCTACTAATCACAACTTTCTTCGCAACTGGATCCCAGAACTTGAATCCTTTGACACCTTTCTTGTAACCCAGAAAAATACACTCCTTCGATTTTGCATCAAGTTTGGATCTCTCATCAGCAGGTACATGCACATAAGCAGGACAACCAAAAATCCGTAAGTTATCAAAACTAACATCATGACCAGTCCATACCTCTTCTGCAACTTTCCCAGCCAGCGATGCCCTTGGCGATCTGTTGATAAGGTAACACGCCATGTTAACAGCCTCAGCCCAGAAGTGTTTGGGAAGCCCCGCTTTCAACCGCAAACATCTGGCTCTTTCATTCAACGACCTGTTCATTCGTTCCGCAACACCATTCTGTTGTGGTGTCTTGCGCACTGTAAAATGCCTCTGAATCCCATGCTCCTTACAGAATTGTAGGAACTATGAATCTGTGTACTCCGTACCATTGTCAGACCGCAAACACTTGATTTTTCGTCCTGTTTGGTTTTCTACCTCAGCTTTCCACAGCTTGAACTTCTCAAAAACTTCAGATTTCTGTTTCAAAAAATACACCCAAACTTTCCGTGAAAAATCATCAATAAAAGTAACATAGTACCTAGATCCACCCAAAGACGATTTCGTGGAAGGCCCCCATACATCAGAATGCACATAATCAAGAATCCCTTGAGTTGTGTGCTTCGCAGTCTTGAAACGGACTTTAGTCTGTTTACCAAGAACACAATACTTGCAAAAGTCGAGCTTACAGCTTTTGACACCATGCAACAAGTTTCTCTTGTGTAATTCTGCCATACCACGTTCACTAAGATGAGCAAGGCGCATATGCCACAATTTTGTCGTATCATCACATGACTCAACAGAGTGAACTCCACCTGCAACGGTACTCCCTAACAATCTGTAGATATTCCCTGCAGTCATCTTGCCTTTCATCACAGTCAATGCTCCTTTAACAATCCGAATGGTTTCCCTATCCTCGTCAGCCTTAGGGATAAAACCATTCTTGTGCAAAGTGCCCAAGGAAATCAAATTCTTCTTCAAGTCTGGGATATGTCGAACACCACTCAACGTCCGAACGGAGCCATCGTGCATCTTAATTCTGACATCACCAATACCAACAATATTGCAACATCGATCATTACCCAAATAAACCGAACCAGAATTAACCGGCCTGTATGTCGAAAACCATTCCCTATTTGGCGTGATGTGATAAGAACATCCAGAATCAAGAATCCAAGCATCCGTCAATTGTGTCGTTGAAATAGAAAGCATATCACCCTCACTGCAATTAGAAGTATCATCCTCGACCACGTTCACAGACTTGGATGAGCCATCACGCTTCTCATCGGTCTGCTTTTTCAACTTCGGACAGTCTCGCTTCATATGTCCCGCCTCCTTGCACTTGTAACAGTGAATCGTCTTCTTATCCCTGGATTTGGATCTGGAATTCCGCTTCCCGGACCCTGCCTTCTCTGGCTTCCGTCCACGATCTCGATTACCCTTGACATATAAGCTATCGGCTTGAGAGCTTTCCCCTGCATTCTGCTTCCGCTGGTTGTGAGCCAACAAGGCTGCAGTAATCTCCTCAACATTGATAGTCTCTTTCCCATATGTAAGAGTAGTCACCATGTGTTCGTAAGAGGAAGGCAACGAACACAACAGAATCATCGCTCTGTCTTCATCCTCAATTTTCACATCAAGCCGAGCCAGATCAGAAACGATTTGATTGAAGACATTCACGTGTTGTGCCAAATCGTGATCGTCCTGCATCTTCAGCCCATACAACCGCTGCTTCAGATACAGTTTTGTCGTTAAGGATTTGGACTTAAACTGACTTTCCAACTTCCTCCAAATTTCGTCTGGAGACAATAGATGCATGACGTGATACATGACCTCGTCCGCCAAGCATAATCGTATGGTTCCTGCCGCTCGCTGCTGCAATTCTTCCCAATCTTCCTCATTCATCGACGCCGACTTTGTAGGTTGCAAAGCCTTCAAGATCCCTCGCTGCTCCAAATTTCGCGACTTCGAATTTTGCTCCTGAGCTCTGATACCAATTGTTGACGAAAACGGGTAAAGAAAACGAAAGAACACGAGAATTTTACGAGGTTCGGCAATGTGCTTACGTCCTCGGTGCCTAGGCGGCGCTAGAAGTTTTATTCAATGATCTTTTTAGGTCTAGGTTACATCTCTATTTATAATAGAAAACCCTGGTACATAATTACAAAATCAACCCTGTACCGTACCGCGGGGGCTGCGCCCCCACACCCCCAACCCACATAATTCGTAACCCCACAACGAGACTTTTTATGAGCCATACATAACAAAAACAATAATCTATATGAGTGTACATGATAATATTTGCACATATACTACACGAATTATGATGGACTAAAATGTAATGGATGTAATCATAGAAAATTTGAATGCAAATAACAAAAGAATAAATAAGAACTAAGAATAAATAGTCCAATAAATAAATTTAAAAAAACATTAAGTTAAATAGCACACATAAACATGGGAAAGAGATTAGGGGTGTAAACGAGCCGAGTCGAGCTCGAGTATTGTCAAGCTCGACTCGACTTGAAAACTCACGAGCTTAAAA
The DNA here is from genome assembly GCF_006381635.1 of Hibiscus syriacus. Classification (NCBI taxonomy): domain Eukaryota; kingdom Viridiplantae; phylum Streptophyta; class Magnoliopsida; order Malvales; family Malvaceae; genus Hibiscus; species Hibiscus syriacus. The sequence goes on along the minus strand of NW_024062716.1, from coordinate 933,785 downwards.
TTTTCAAGCTCGACTCAAACTCAAAAGATAATATTGAAACTCGACTCAAACTCGAAAAGGCTCGAACTCAAAAAAAATCAAGAGCTTGACTGAAACTCGAGACTCGAACTCGATTGAAACTCGATTCAAGCTCGATTGTGAGCTCGATTCAAGCTCGATTGTAAGCTCAATTCAAGCTCGACTTAAGCTCGAGGATGAGTTAATATTTTTTTGCTGAAACCCATCCCCTTTTATACATTCGACTTACCCCTTATTCTCCAAGAACCATCGATGTGCGATATCAACTCACATAGGACAGTGTATTTCAAACATATATATTTCAGCATTCTGTATGGCAACAACAGCAATAGCAAATCCCTGGAGCTCTCCACCTGATAAATCCACAACATTACGGTCTATTACCTGATTCAGTTCAAGATCAGCACAGAGCTCTCCACCATTGTTTCTGGTTCAACTTTCAACTCTTTCACTGGATTTTTTGTTTCGGGTTTTGCATTGAAATACGTTGAGTGAGAGCTAAACAAAATTTATCTGAGCAAGAATCCTTTCATAACAGAGAAGAAATACTTATGATTTATGATTTGAAGTTGCAACATTTTGACAAGTGAAAATGGAATGATTTGTTTAATCATTTTATTAGTATTCTCATGTATAGTTTATGTTCTGGTATTCCTCTCAGCGGAAAACATCAGGACCCTTGAATTCTGGAAGTCAAGCAAAGGAGAAAAATCCAGTTGCAAATGATCCTGCAGTTGCTAAGGACACTATGGTATTTTTATTTTTATGATTATGCTCATGGATCGAATACAGTCTAGCATTCCAATAACTGTCTTATTTCCTTTTCACTGAGGATGCATCTACATACACACACACTCCCTTGAATTCTGGAAGTCAGGCGAAGCAGAAAAATCCAGTTGCAAATGATCCTGTAGGTTCCAAAGACAATATGGTATTTTTATTTTTATGATTATGCTCATGGATCGAGTACAATCTAGCATTCCAGATACTGTCTTACTTCCTTTTCATTGAGGATGCATCTACATACACACACTCCTATGAAGTAGTCCTATTTACATTTGATAGTACCAATGTTATATCACGTTTGATTCCTTCTATTTGAGTTCTAATTTGAATTTTACTTGCACCAAGTATATGGGGCAGAAAGGTGGATCCTCTTCGAGGCATGCTGCAGCTTCTAGCAACCGTGAAGCTTTTGGGTGTAGTGAGGTTGACCCCCAATGTTCTCGTATAACTGATGCTAGCCATGGAGACCCCAGGCGGGCATCATCTGGGAGAAATACCTCTCATTCCAAGAACTACGAAGCTTCCCTCAAGGGTATGGAAGGCCTGCAATTCGAAAGCGACGAGAGAGTTCATTATTAAATGCTCTGCTATATGAACTGTTTTAAACTCAGAAACAGAGTATGTGTCGCTGGCGGTGACATGGTTATACCCAAAGCCATCAAATTTCTCCACTGATGGAAAAAGCTAGTGACTAAAGCCTGTGAAGTAAAATGAGTGGGTATGACTTATTTTCCTAACAGTAGAAACTCACTGTTCTTGGGTTTTCATTATCATCTATGATTTTCTCAACTTTTGAAACTCTATGGCATTGTAAATTGCTTACTGTATCCATGTCACCTTGTTCACTCCTTTCTTTTTAATAAAATAGTGGGCCACTTTGCTTTATTTTTGTGTGTCAAGTCTTCCTATAAGTCACAGAAAGTAAATGAAATTGCTCCCTTCTGAACCTCAGTTTTTAAGTAATTTGATGTGGTATGATGTTACATATGTTTCATTTTTTAATTAATGGGCTTTTTTCTTTTTTCGTTACCTAGCCAAGGAAATATTTTAGCTTAAACCGAATAGGATCAATTGCATATAAAACCCTATAGTTTATGCGTATTTTGTATTTAAGTCATTAGTTTGATTCCAATTTTGTATATTTATTTTAGTCCTTGTTTAGGATTGTTTGCTTTAATTAGTTCTGTATATTTATTTTGCATATTGATATGTTTATGTATAAGTATGTGAATGATTTATTTAGGAGTCACATAACATCATTTTGCATAATTTATATGTTACCTTCATGAGCATAACTTAAACCCTAAACCCTAACCCTTAATATATAAACCCTAAACTATAAACCTTAAATCATATTACATAAACCCTAAACCCTAAACCTTAATCCCTAATACATAAACCTTAAATCATATTACATAAACCCTAAACCCTAAACCCTAACCCCTAATACATAAACCCTAAACTCTAAACCTTAAATCATATCACATAAACTCTAAACCTTAAATCATATTACATAAAATATAAACCCTAAATCCTAAACCTTATCACATAATTAGAAGGAATGAGATGGCTTAGTGAAAGGAGAGAGAGTATACTTGTTTTGATATTTTTTTAAATTATTAATATTTAAATTGAATCATATTTTTTTATTATATTATATTTATTATCAAATAAAAAATTAGTTATGAGGTAAGTACAATATAGTATATTGATATTAAATGTTCAAACCCTTGATATTTATGATATTTGAACTAGAAACCTCAAAATATAACAATAATTTTAAAAATTAGTTATTACAAATATTATCATTAGAAATATATTAAATATTTGTCTTTAGATAAATAATTTTTTTATTAATTTAAAATAAATATAACTATTTTCAATTCAAGAATATTTATTCATCAATAATGTATTTTTTTATAAATTTTTATTTTTTATATATTTTTAATAATGTAATTTTAAAAAATCTAAAATTATAATATAACATTTTTTCAAGCTGTTCACGAGCTTTTCGAGTCGGGTATCGAGTAGCTCGTTTCGGCTCGTTAAGAACTCAAGTCGAGTTCGAGCTCGAGTCGAGTCCATTCGATCCGAGTATTTATCGAGCCATGATTGAGTCGATCTCGAGTAGCTCGCGATCTATCTCGTCTCATTTACAACCCTAAAAGAGATAGGATAATAGATAAAGAACGCTAAATACACATATTAAAATCTAAATAAACCATCAATATATAGAACTAAAATGATAGATATAAAGAAATAATGCTAAATATATCGGAACACACAACAACGGCCACCAAGTAATAATGGGGTTATAATAAAATGCAAAAAAAAATAAAGGGACTGAAAATAAATTGTAGAAAATTAAAACCTGGAAATAAAAGAATGAAGGATTAAAATAAAATAAAGAAAAATGAAGTGCATGAATTAAAAAGAATAGAAAATTGAAGTGTTGAAAATAAATCAACATAAATATAAAATTGTACAAAATAAAAGGTAGATGGTTAATTTTTAGAATTTTACGCAGACCATAAATAACACGATTCATACCTAAGGGCGGGTCCTCGTGAGGTTGTAAATTGCTTCAAATATTTTTTTAGAAATTAGTAGGTTAAGAGTTAGCAGATAAAGGTTAAAAGTTTGTAAAAAAAGTTAAAATTTTACCCGAACCATAATAATGCTGGTCGTACCTTAGTGCGGCTCACCGCAAGCTCGTATTAAACATTTAATAACAATATTTAATAAAAGGGACTAAAATGTAATAAAATAAAATACATCAGATTAATTCAAAATGAAAAAAATATAAATAAGTGACCAAATCGAAATAAAATAAAACTATCAGGTCGAAATCAAATAAAATAAAAAAGAATGAAATGATGAACAAAATGTAAATATACGCTAAATTTGTAGGGACTACTATGCGATTATACCAAAACTCCTAAGTATTTATGCTAATATTGCCATTTAGGTTAAAAAAAGTTTAACATGAACTAAATAAGCACACAAAGCTCTCTCCACTTTCCCTCTCTCTCCTATAGCAGCCGCTCCCCATCACAACCCCATGGCCCTTCTCATTTCTTATTATTCTGCTTTGGATCTAAAACCCAAAGAAATGGGTACCGAAAATAAAAAAGAAAAAACGTAAAATACCTTAAAAATGTATTCCTTTCCTTTCTTTTCGGATCGGGGAAGAAAATTACATTCGTCATTTTTTTCGAATAGGGAATTATGCCTTTTTTTACATCTTTTTTGGGTTTTATAATAACCCATTTACAATGGTTGCCAAATGAAAAATAAAAATCTCATCTTTTTTGCTTTTGTTTGTATGCGCACGATGGATGCTAATTGTTGAGTTAATTGATTGACGGAATCGGCCAAGAGGGGGGTGAATTGGCAATTAAAATTTTGGTGGAAGCTTTTGCAGAAAATTGAAAGTAATTGCACAGTGATTTAGAGTGGTTCGACTTTTTATCAACCAAAGTCTACGTCCACTACCTTAGCTATCCACACTAAGCATTTTCCAACAAATTCACTAATTTGTTCTTTCTTTTGAGGACAAAGAGTAACCTTACAGCTCCCTCAAGAATTATACCCCAAATTCTTGAGCACACTCTTTTTCAAAGAGAAATACACAAATTTGCAAACTTACAAGGAAAACCTCACAAGGTAAGATGTTTGCTCAATTCTAGAATAAGAAAAGAACACTCACAAATAATTACAAATGAGCACAAATGGTGTTCTTTGAAAGCAAAATGAATATTGAAAGGAAAATTGGCTTGATTTGCACAAACTTGGTGTTTGATGCTTTCTCTCTTGTTTCTCTATGATTTCTTATTGATCAAAGGCTTCAGAACTTGTTTAAATACACCTTGAATCACTTCTGAATGTTGGGGATGATTAGTGAAGATCATATAGCCATTTTAGTGTGAAAACAATTAATAAAACAGCTTGGAGCGTGGGGGGAATCGGTACCCCCTATGGGGAATCGATTCCCTAAGTGTAAAATTCAAATATTTCGACCGTTATACAAGGGGGGAATCGGTACCCCCTGGGGGGGAATCGGTTCCCTCCGAGCATACTGGAATTCTCAAAGTCAAACCATTCAGGGGGAATCGGTACCCCCTTGGGGGGGAATCGGTTCCTTCTGAGCAATCTGGAATTTTTGGCTTTGAAATGGTTCGAAATACTTTGTAAAATTATTTTGAAATTGTTTTAAGATTAAAACTTAATTTTACACTTGAGTAAGGATTAAAAAATGATTTTTGAAAGATTTGGAGTAATGTTTTGATATTCGAATAGTTATATCGAATATACTTAGAAAATCATTTGGAAAATCTTAAAATTCATTTGTTATATCGAAATATCAAAATGTTTTCAACAATCTCCCCCTTTTTGATATAACAAAACATTTTAGTAATTTTAAGATTTTGAAATCAAGTTTTGAAATTACTCCCCCTTACTTTAACACTTCTCCAATTTATCATTTACCCCTTACTTTAACACTTCTCCCATTTATCATTTAAATTTAAAACACATTTAACACTTCTCCCCCTTTTTGTTAAATCAAAAAGACATTTTAAAGAATTTAAACAAGGTTTTGAAATCATTTACCCAATTGATTATATATAATATAAGCTGCTAAGATCACAAGCAAGAGAAACGTTAGCCATTAGTTTCATAATCAATATTCATAATTAATGTGACATGGCAAAATTGGTCATATATCTAACATGAAGTAAATGATGCAATAATGAATAAATTTAATCACACCAAATAGATAAGTTCTCACCATTCATAAATCCAAACAAATTCAAAATCAATCAATCCACAAATTCAAACATTCCAAAATATGGAGGAGGAAAATGAGCTCGCATAACGGTCATTTCGTGAGTGAGTTCATTAATACGCGCGTTGGTTGCTTCGTTTTTTGCACGCATCTCCCGAAGAATTTCTGATTGTTGAGCTCCCATTGTTGATAAATGAGACTCTATAGAAGTAAAGCGCGAATCCATGGTAGCATATCAGAAATCGAATATCTCCATAAAGGATTGAAAATATGGAGGCATTTGATGCGTTTGTTGTGCTTGCTCCTCGGGCTGCTCCTCGGACTGCTCAGGCTCATCTTCGGCTTCATCGATGTCTCACATTAATTGCTCATGCTCGAGATCATCATCAGCTTCTGGTGGAGCTCGTGAAGAACTAGCTCCCGAAGTATTTGCAGAGGATCGAATCCATTCACTGATTTCCTTATCCTTAATCAATCCCGCTCTTGTTAAGGAAAGAAGATTAATTTTTTTCTTAAGGGGAAAAATGATATCTAGACCGACTCTAAGCCCAGCTTTGGAAAACAAATTACTCAAAATGCAACCGTAAAATAGAGATGAACATAGTTTCTTGTTATGAACAAGATTTACGGTTTCAACAATTTCAACAAAAATAATCTGAGGTAGGTTTATTTTAATATTATTTTCAGAACAATGTAACCACCAAAGATCTAAGGCTCTAAGAGTAGAATAACGACCTCCGGATGGTCGAAACCACCAAGAAATCATTAGATGAAGAAAACGTTCATGAAGGTCTAAGACACTTGCACTATCCCTTCTTTTATAATGAGATCCTAAGATTTGTTTTTCATTTGAAATACCATCATTATCTAATCCGAATGTATTGGCTATATAAGCCGAGTCAATATATAAGAATTGTCCTAGGAGGTAGGAACAAATTCCTATGGTTTCGGTTTCAGTTTGGTTTTTAACACAAATGTCAATAGAATAGAAAATACGAACAAGTTGATGGTAGACAATGGGTTCAAGATCAAAAAGTTTGTCAAATTTCCACTCTTGTAAAAGAGGAAGATATTTAAAATTAATATCTAACATAGCTTGACGAGAAGGAATATGTTCTTCTCTAATTTTGTAAGAGTCGAAATATTGATAATACCAAAAACGATGATTTCTAAGACCAGGATGATTAAAGCACGAATTTTGGATAGTCAAATTAGGATCAATGGGATTAGGATTAGGAATTGGATTTTGAGGATTTGGAGGTGGTTTTGGTTGACGGTGTGAGCGACTAGATGATGACCTAGCACGTTTAGGATTGGACATGGTTTAGGAAATCGGAATAGAATGGATAACATGCAATTTAGAAAACACATGTATGCAATTCAATCAATCCCAAAACTCAATTGAGTCCTTAATATTTCAAGGTTCTCTAAATCAATCCTAATGGGCAAAGTTTTTGAAAACTTTTGAAAAATACGGTTTTGAGAAACAATATATGTATAGTTTTCATAACAACAACATAATTCAATCAAAACACAATAAATTGAAAATCAACATTTTTTTATTTTGAAAATTTAATTTTTTTTTGGAAAATTCTTGTGTTTTTGATGAAATTAGTTGTGATATCTAGTTTCTAATCACTAAACACTCAATGCCCGATCTAAAGTTCATCCTAGAACTAATTAAAACTAGTTCTATGTTCATAAATTGATGAAATAGAAGTTTTGGAAAAATACCTTGAAGGATTTCAGATTTGAGTGAGATTAGATGAAGTTTGCACGTTTTTTATGATTCCAACAGGTTTAGAAGATGATATTTGAAGTGAATTTCGATTAAGAACGTTGATTTGAGGCAAAAATGGAGATTTGAGAGAGTAAAGGAGTGATAGGAGACAAGGAAGAGAAGAGAAGAGGGTTTAAAGTTTTGAAGGGTTCTGCCCGTGTATATCCAGAACCTCAGGGGGTATCGATTCCCCTGTGGGGGGAATCGGTTCCCCTTCAAAGGGGGAATCGGTTCCCTCATGGGGGGATCGATTCCCTCTGCACCAAAATGCTAAAATCCGATTTTAAACACCCAAAATGCTAAATTAATTTCCTCTAGTGGTATTGGCAACTCATATATTGAAAATTAATCATGTTCAAACAATTAAATTAATCTTTAAACGATATTTGAACATAAAATTATTTTTTCATAAAGAATCATAAACTCCCCATAACTAATAGCAATGAATGCAATCAAAAATTACTATTATAAGCATTTTTCATTTATTCTTAAAAGTGCTAAAATTATTTTAAACACTAAGTGAAGATAGGTTGGTCAAACGTAATTCTCTCCTAAGTGTCCAAAATCTTTCCTTGTCTAAAGGTTTTGTGAAGATATCCGCTAATTAGTGCAAAGTATCAACAAATTCTAGAGCTACATCTTCCTTAGTGACATGGTCTCTAATGAAGTGATGTCTTATTTCAATGTGCTTAGTTCTAGAGTGTTGGATGGGATTTTTAGTGAGACAAATAGCACTAGTATTGTCACACTTGATAAGAATGGTACCAACTTCAATTCCATAATCAAAAAGTTATTGTTTCATCCATAAAACTTGTGCACAACAACTACCAGCTGAAATGTATTCGGCTTCAGTAGTAGATAATGCAACACAATTTTATTTCTTTGAAAACCAAGAAATCAGCATATTTCTAAGGAATTGGTAAGTACCGGAGGTGCTTTTCCTATCTAATTTGCATCCTCCATAATCTGCATCAGAAAAAGCATGCAAGCTAAAGCTAGAGTCTCTAGGATACCAAAGTCCTAAACTAAGAGTGTCTTTAAGGTATCTAAAGATTCTCTTAACAGCTAGTAAATGTGATTCCTTAGGGCATGATTGAAATCTAGCACATAAGCAAACAATAAACATAATGTTCGGTCTACTTGCAGTTAGATAAAGTAGAGATCCAATCATTGACCTATATAATTTAACATCTACACATTTACCTCCTTCATCTAAGTCAAGCTTTGCTGAAGAGCTCATTGGAGTGTCATGAGGTTTGCCATTTTCCAGTCCAAACTTCTTGAGCATATCTTTGACGTACTTAGCTTGATTGATGAAGATGTCATCTTTTCTTTGCTTGATTTGGAGTCCCAAGAAAAATGAGAGCTCCCCCATCATACTCATCTCAAACTCACTTTGCATTAGCTTAGAAAATTCTTGGCAAAGAACATTATTAGTAGAACCAAATATTATATCATCAACATAAATTTGAACTACTAATAAATATTTACCTTTATGCTTTAAAAACAATGTAGTGTCAACCTTCCCTTTTGAAAAACCTTTTTCAATTAAAAAATTTGACAATCTTTCATACCAAGCTCTAGGAGCTTGTTTTAAACCATAAAGAGCTTTTGTCAATTTAAGAACATGGTCCGGAAATTTTGAATCTTCAAAACCTAGAGGTTGTTCCACATACACTTCTTCCTTTATAAAACCATTTAAAAATGCACTTTTAACATCCATTTGATATCATTTAAATTCATGAAAACATACAAATGCTAATAACATTCTAATTGCTTCCATCCTAGCTACGGGAGCGTATGTTTCATCATAGTCTATGCCCTCTTCTTGAGTATACCCTTGAGCAACAAGTCTAGCCTTGTTTCTCACTATATTGCCACTCTCATCAAGCTTATTCCTAAATACCCATCTAGTACCTACAGTAGATTTATTACTAGGCCTTTCAACTAATGTCCATACTTTACTTCTCTCAAATTGATTTAACTCTTCTTGCATAGCCATAATCCAATGTTCATCATTTAATGCTTCTTTAATATTCTTAGGCTCTATGCATGAGATAAATGCAACATAATTACAAATATTTCTAAGAGAAGATCGAGTTGTTACCCCTTTTTATGGATCACCTATAATTTCACCATCCTTGACATAGTTGTACTCTCTTGGATAAGATACTTCTCTTTCTTCAATGGTTGGATTCTCAAAAGGATCATGAGTTTCCTAATTTTTTGTTTCTTCCTTTGATGATGGTTCTCCAACGTCATGTCTAACGTCATTTGTATTTATAACACCTACATCATCATTCATACAAGAGTCCTTCCTCGGAAGGGGATTATCATCGAAAACAACATGTATAGACTCTTCTACAACTAAAGTTCTTTTATTAAATACTCGATAAGCTTTAAAATTTAAGAAATAACCCAGAAAAATTCCTTCATCACTTTTAGCATCAAATTTGCCAAGTTTCTCTTTACCGTTGTTTAAAACAAAACATTTACATCCAAAAGGATGAAAATAGCTAATGTTAGGCTTTTTATTTTTGAAAATTTCATATGGAGTTTTCTTTAAAATTGGCCTAATCATTACTCGATTTATAACATAACAAGCGGTATTTGTGGCTTTCGCCCAAAACTATTTTGGCAAATTATTTTCACAAAGCATGGTTCTAGCCATTTCTTCTAAAGTTTGATTTTTCCTCTCAACAACTCCATTTTTTTGAGGGGTTCTAGGTGCTGAAAAATTATGGCTAATACCGTTAGAGTTACAAAATTCAGTAAATCCAAGATTTTCAATTCAGTTCCATGATCACCCTAACACTAGTTATAGAGTAACCTTTTTCATTTTGGATTACTTTTGAAAACGTGATGAATTGTTCTAATGCTTCATCTTTAGTACTTAAAAATAGAACCCAAGTATATCTAGAATAGTCATCTACCAAGACAAATGCATATTGTTTTCCACCCAAGCTAGTAGTCCTAGTTGGCCCAAAAAGATCTATATGGATCAATTGTAACACTCTACTAGTTGATACGTCATTAATGGATTTAAAATAAATTCGCTTTTGTTTTCCTTTAGCACAAGCATCACAGATTTTATTATTATTAAATTTAAGCTTAGGCAACCCTCGAACTAAATCACCTTGAATTAGCCGTTGCAAAACATTCATACTAGCATGTCCTAGTCTCCTATGCCATAACCAACTATCATGTTCATCCTTAGCCACTAGGCACAAATTAGTCATATCAATAGAATCTAAATGCACCATGTATATGTTTCCTATTATATGACTAACAAGCATAATCTGATTAGATGCAATGTCAATAACTTTACAACCATTAATATCAAACATGACATTGAATCATTTATCAAAAAATTGACTAATACTCAATAGATTATGCTTTAATCCATTCACATATAAAACATTCTTAATTTGTATGGAAGAGGTATTACCGATAGTACCAATACCTTCAATGTGACCTTTTGAATCATCACCAAAAGTCACTTCTCCTCTATTTTTGGCGTTAAGCTTAATGAACCAGCTTTTGTCTCCGGTCATGTGTCTCGAGCATCCACTATCAAGGTACCATGAGTTTGAATTTGTTTCTCGTGCCTTGTAGCAATGCTCCTTTTCCTACAAACATAGATTAATTTCTAATTTTTGGTACCCAAATTCTTTTGGGTCCATATTCATTAGTTTCCAAAATCCTAGTCCCCTTAGGTATCCATTTGTGTAGGATATCCTTATCTTTAGTAGTAATGAGCTCCTTAGAAACCCATATACTTCTAATGATTTTTCCATTAAAGGTTCTTTGGGGACCTCTATGATTGTAGTTTTTAAAACTTTTTCTAACAAAGTTGGATTTTAAATTTTCTCCACTTTCAAAACGTTTTGTTCCAACTTTATCAAAAGACGCTTTAAGATCATCAATTTTATTTTGATGATCATCATTGACCTTTGAAAGTAAATTTTGCAAATCTAAATTTTTCTTTTCAAACTCTTCCAGTTTGATTTGCAAATCTTTGATTTTACTTTCAAGATCGTTGTTGGTTTTGGATATGAGTTATTTTCATTTTTCAATTTTGAAATATCATTTTTATATTTTAAAAACAATTTCTCATAATCCGAAGCCAACCCATTATATTCCTCTAATAGCTCATCATAGGATAAATCATCAAAATCAGATGAGTTAGAGGTTACCTTAGAATCTTCCCCGAATGCCATCAAGCACAAGTTTGCTACTTCTTGTTCCTCTTCATCGGAACCTTCTTCATCACTCCATGTAGCCACATGAGCCTTGTTCTTATTCTTTGATTGACCCTTCCTCTTTAATTGTGGGCAATCATATTTGACATGCCCTGGCTTTTTGCATTCATAGCAAATAATTGGGTCCTTTTCTTTTGGTTTATTTTTTAGGCCTTCATTTCGTTTGAATTTTCTTCCTCGGTAAGGTCTCATCATTTTTCTGAACCGTTTGGCAAACAATACCATTTCTTCGTCATCGTCATCTTCATCCGAATCACTCTCATTTTTTGTGGATTTGAGAGCAACTCCAATGTTTTTCTTCTTCTCCTTCTCCTTTGGTGTCTCTTCAATCTTATCAAGGTCCACCTCATCTTCAAGCATCATTTCATGAGTGAGGAGTGAACCGATTAGCTCTTCAAGAGTTAAGGATGTTAGATCCTTAGACTCGATGATTGTCGTCTTCTTTGATTGCCACGATTTTGGGAGGGAATAGACTAGCTTCCTCACAAGCTTTTCATTTGAAATGATCTCTCCATATGATTTGAGACCATTGACAATCGTTGAAAATCTATCCGTCATAGTTTTGATATCTTCATTTGGTTTCATCCTGAAATTTTCATAGTTATGCGTTAGAATACTAATTTTAGATTTCTTTACCTCATCGGTACCTTCATGAGTGACTTGAAGTTTGTCCCATATTTCTTTGGCGGTTGTACAAGATGAAACTCTTCCATATTCATCTGGTCCAAGAGCACAAAATATGATATGGATGGCTTTGGAGTTGAGCTGGAACATTTTTGTCTCTCCTTCACTCCATAATCTTGGATGAGTGAGAGGCTTGAAGTATCCTTCTTCTACGACATTCCATGCTCCCATGTCACTTGCTTGAATGAAGTACATCATTCTATTCTTCCAATAGGCATAGTTAGCCCCATTGAAGAAAGGAGGCTTGTTGACGGGCATCGAATCGAGACTGGAGTCGAAGTTTGAAGCGGAGGCCATTGATGACTTTGATTATCGATATAACTCTTCTCGAATCGACTCAAGAGGCGATTAAACCTTCAAATGAGTTAAGCTCTGATACCAATTGTTAAGTTAATCGATTGACGGAATCGACCAAGAGGGGGTGAATTGGCAATTAAAATTTTGGTGGAATTGCACAGCGATTTAGAGTGGTTCGACTTTATCAACCAAAGTCTACGTCCACTACCTTAGCTATCCACACTAAGCATTTTCCAACAAATTCACTAATTTGTTCTTTCTTTTTTAGGACAAAGAGTAACCTTACAGCTCCCTCAAGAATTATACCCCAAATTCTGTAGCACACTCTTTTTCAAAGAGAAATACACAAATTTGCAAACTTACAAGGAAAACCTCACAAGGTAAGATGTTTGCACAATTCTAGAACAAGAAAAGAACACTCACAAATAATTACAAATGAGCACAAATGGTGTTCTTTGAAAGCAAAATGAATATTGAAAGGAAAATTGGCTTGATTTGCACAAACTTGGTGTTTGATGCTTTCTCTCTTGTTTCTCTATGATTTCTTATTGATCAAAGGCTTTAGAACTTGTTTAAATACACCTTGAATCACTTCTGAACGTTGGGGATGATTAGTGAAGATCATATAGCCGTTTTAGTGTGAAAACAATTAATAAAACAGCTTGGAGCGTGGGGGGAATCGGTACCCCCTATGGGGAATCGGTTCCCTAAGTGTAAAATTCAAATATTTAGATCGTTATACAAGGGGGGAATCGGTACCCCCTGGGGAGAATCGGTTCCCTCCGAGCATACTGGAATTCTCGGAGTCAAACCATTCAGGGGGAATCAGTACCCCCTTGGGGGGGAATCGATTCCCTCTAAGCAATCTGGAATTTTTGGCTTTGAAATGGTTTGAAATACTTTGTAAAATTATTTTGAAATTGTTTTAAGATTAAAACTTAATTTTACACTTGAGTAAGGATTAAAAATGATTTTTGAAAGATTTGGAGTAATGTTTTGATATTCGAATAGTTATATCGAATATACTTAGAAAATCATTTGGAAAATCTTAAAATTCATTTGTTATATCGAAATATCAAAATGTTTTCAACACTAATGGAGTAGCTGAAAAGGGCTCATCTATTTTAGCCATTGATTGTAATTTATTTTTTTAGACTTTATTCCCTGCATTTGTAAAAAGTTGTATTTTGGTCACTTGACTATTATTATAGATATATTTTGTAAATGTTAGACATTGTTCTCGTTGTTTATGAAACTTCCATTTTAGTCACTAATTTAATGTTTTGTATATTTTCCTTGATATTTGAATTCAGCCTTGACATTTGTAAATATTTTATTTTGGTCATTGTTTTACATATTTTTTAATTATTATTTGGCCTGTCATGTTTCTGGTTTACTTTATTTTGGTCCCTAACATTATTTTTGGGTTATTTTTCATTTCTAGTGCTTGTACTGTTTAATATTTGTGATTTTGGCTATGGTTTATTTGTAATTATTGTTTAGTCCTTTAAATCGCTATTTTTTCATTTTTTGCCCTTTAATCTATGTTTTTTCTATTTTTGTCCTTTAAGTTTATGTTTTTGTTATTTAGTCCTTTAAGTTTTTGTCTTTGCTAGATTAGTCCTTTAAGTTTCTGTTTTTGCTATTTTGGGTCATTTAAATCGAATATGATTATTTTTTTTATTTATATTTTGATTTGTAAAATTTTAATTTGTTCTAATCCTTCATGTATATGTATTTTGTATATTCTGACTCTCGGTATTATTTTAGATACATTATTAGTTTCATGAGTTGTAAATGTTTATTTTTATAAATTTCAAATTGTATTTGTTTTCATTATGTTCTTTATTTATCAATTTGTTTTAGATAATTTCAAGAAAGTATTTGTAGATTGGACGTGGAAAGTATCACTTGATCGAAGTGGTACAATCTAAAATGACGTTCGAACGAAATGAGATTCGAAATAAATTTAATTTATTTTACTAATTAAATCTTTTACGATTCTAAAAACGATTTTTCTTAAAATTATTTTAAAAATATGATTTTAGGTATTCGACCTACCTAACCCAAATGTCGATGGCGACTCCCATCCAATTTCACAGTGAACGCTGATAGGATAAAAACATTAAATCGTTTTTTTATCGAATTTGAAAGGCAAATTAATCATTAAAAAAAATGTCAAACGATCCTCCACTAGAATAAAGTTGGAGTCCATCTAGAGAAGACTACTCAATACTTTCGTTTTTCATTATTAATAATTGGAAAATATACATGAGAAGCTTCAACCTCCTCCACTTTGTTAAATTTTTTTACATGTCACAAGAAGTTGGAAAATATAACTTGAGACAGTATGAACCTCACAAACCCCAAGAAAAAAAGACAATCTCCGTATACAAATTAGAAGATAAACGGAATTGATTTAAGTGATAAACAATTTAATATCGTTTAAGCATACATGGAGTTTGAGGTTTAGTATATGTAGAAAATCTATATTAAGAGATTCATCTACCAAAACTCTAAATGCATGATACAGATCGGTTCGGATTAATCAGGACGAAGCCCTGAAGCCATGAGGGCAACAAAAAGAAAATATACAAAGTAGAAGATAAACAAATAAGTGTGTGTATGTGAGTTAGTGAGAATATAATTCTCCATATGAAATAATTCAGCAGGGGTGGAAGGCCAAGGTGAGAGGAAGATGATGATAACGATGGTTGGAATCCTTCTCCACGCGCCTCTTGATATTGAGAAAATCGTCGACAGAACACGGCAGCTTTAGAGTCCCGCCTGGTGTGATAGTCATATACTTCATGAGCCTTGTCCAGCAGCTGCTGGAAAAGAGGATGGTAAAGGTAAGATATGGGAATCAGGAATCGTTGAAAGCCTTGTTCGTCGTCCTCTAATCCAGCCTTAACGCCAAGCCACCCTTTCCTCACCTTCGTCTTCTTCTCCATTGCTGTTTCTCTTAACTCTACTGCTGGGGATTTCTTCTGATCCTGCAGAGGTATACGAGTCTGAGGCTGGTATGCTTTTATAGCATGTGATTGTGGTGTGGGTTTAATATACTCATTGAACATAAGATAAATGTGGAATACAAGGTGGTACTACTTCATACGGAACACTGATGAAACGGGGATGGAATTTTGGTTGATTTTTGTGAAGTGGGAGAGGGCTTTGGACCTACCACTGAAGTGGGAAATGATGGGGGACCAAATTATACTTGAAAGTGCCATATGCCTTGTTTGTAATATTTTGATAGATATCCATTCTTAAATCCCTAATTAAACTATTCTTTTCTTTGCATCTTTTCCTATTCGGAAAACATTATACACTTCCCCCGAATTCTCCTGTCTGTGTTGTATGAGTGATATGGCATCACATAACTATATGATTTTTTAAGTAGAACTAGTTAGTTTTATTAAAAAAGAAAAACTCAAAATTATAATTCAATTTACAATTATAAGCATAAACTAAATGTATAATTAAGACATCTTTTATAATCATTGACACAAATTAACCACTTATGATCATACAAGGAAAATGTTAAAAACGCATCCAAAAAAACTTGAAAAAATAAAAATATGAATAGATCTGATTGTATCGATAAACGAATCACAACGGAGGATCAAACTACTAAAAGACCACCGATAATCGTGAATTAGAGTCGAGCATCATGAGAAAACTATCTTCGAACACAAATCACATATCCAAATTCATTCGAGGGTCCAAAGCATGACAATTCAACATGATAACAAATAAGTGACATCTTGATCAGTCAAGACGATGTTAAATTCAATCCTAAAAAATTGAACAAAACAAAATAGTCAAACGATCGATAAAGAAGATAGAAAACGTGCCAAAAAAAGCATAGAAAAGTGTGCCACAAAAACAGATAAATTCGTGCCACGAAGGTTGTTAGAAGATAATGACATGCATGATGATTGCCCAATAAAATAGACACCAAGATATTACGTAAGAAACTTTTTTGGGAAAAACTACGGGTAGAAAAAAAATTCATTAATGTCAATAGAAGAAGAATATAAGAGCAAAACATTATACACTTTCCACCAATTTTCCTTCTGTGTTGTATGAGTGATATGAAATCAAATAACTATTAGATTTTTTAAAGTAAAAATAGTTAGTTTTGTTAAAAAAGAAACTGAGGATCAACGATGGAAATCGTTGATCAAAGAATCACATTAAGTGTAAAACTAATTCGAGGGTCATATTAATATTTTAAAAGAATACAAGTGCCTCACGTACCATTTTACTTTTTTATTATTGTTTGTTTTGTTTGTTTATGATGAATGAGATGATAATATATACTCCTTTGTTGGTGAATGATAATGTATACTTTTATGTTATGGCATCAAAAAGTTGTAGTTAATATATATCACATTAAATCATATAATTCAGCAATTAAAACTAATTCGAACTAGAATCAAATAGACAGAGATGTATGTGAATCGGGCAGGGCGAATGTGAGATACTCTTTTCGTACTATTTTCGTTGAGAATTTTTATTTTTATTATCGTCTCGTTATTCTCTATAATTATAAAACCCAAAAATATATGTCCCATAGTTCATGTGGATCTTGAGACTCATTTAATCCTTATTGTATATGGGTTGAGACCAACTCCATATAATATATTTGTAAATATTATTTAAATAAATGTAAATAATTTTTTTATTAAAAAGAGTGAAATATCGTTCTCCCATGCTCTCATTACACGTAATATTACTTTTACCATTTTCTAAAAAATAATAAATTGTCACGACTCTTTATGTTAAATTAAAATAACTTCAAAACGAGTTAAAAAAAATAAAATTCTTACATAATATATAAATAGAAACAATGATATTAGAGGGGTCAGAATGAAACATGACGAATGGGGATAGGGATGAGGTGAGTATAAGCTCATACTCACGTCGACCCCATCATTCACAAAGTGTCTTCATTTTCGCTTCACCACCCGCGAAATATGTACTCATCCCCATTCAATTAAGCGTGAAGTAAGACATCCCACGATATCTATCACAATAACATCCTACAAACAATGAGTCCAACCATAATTTATAAAACTCAGATTTGAGGCTCATATTTCTAAATTTTACCATTTTTTTTTGTCAAAGCCTAATTGGCTAATAAATAACAAATTTAAGTACAAAATTATATAATTTGGTTTCACAATTTATTAATACCTCTAAATTATAGATTTAAATTTAATATATTTTTTAAATTAATTATTGATATCTAATGTATTGAACGACAGATAAAGATAAAATTTCATCATCTTTTAATAATATATTGCAATAAATGAAGTTGACTTACGTACTAATTGGTATCCACTCAATATGGCATTTTCTTTGTTTTTATAATTGTAGACACTAAATTTTCGCTGCCACATCCCCCTCATCCGAAGACTTCTCCAACAACCTGCTCAACACGTCGATTTTCTCGGCAACAAACAACAACCGGCAGTTTCATCGGCATCAACCACCCACAAATCAACAAACAACCACGTTAGAATCCCACTCGGAATCAAACACTAAAAATAGGTTGTTTTTTAGACTATAAATACTCGTGTAATCTCACATTCAAAAGGGGGATACACAAAAGATTTCCAGCAAAATCACACACGAAAATACAGAGATTTCAAGGGAAAATACAGGGGTTTTTTTCTTAGAATTTTCATACGAAATACAAGGATAGAACAGGGTCTTCGAATCAGAAAATAAAAGGGGTTCGATCGAGGAGAAACCGAAAGGAAAAAAGAAAATTGAGAGGGAAAGAGGTTTACCTTGGTTTGGAGCTTGTCGGAAGGTCGCCTGAATTTCATTTTTCCATGAGGTAAATCCTAGATCTAGGATATTTTGATCGTTTTTAGGCTAAACTATTTTCGGGTTTGGGTAGAGGATGGAAAGGTGAGCGTTTTGAGAAGTGATCTCCCATCGCCAGCCACCATCGGTCGCCACGAGCGCCACTGGGAGCGCCACCTACGGCGCCGGTTAGTTCCCTCCCCAATGAGAGGGTTCTCTCACTCTCTCTCTAGTTGTTTTGCTGAAATGAAAAATGGTGGGATTGAGCCCATTTTTGGGCTTAAATGATACATATATACCATGACTAAAACGACGTAGTTTCAGTTGGGGGCATTTGTGTATTTTTATCACGGGTAAACTACACCCTCGGTCCCTGTAAGTTGTATCTTCTATATTTTAGCCATTGAATTAAATGTTTTAATTTGGTCACCTGATTGATTTTATTTGAATTTAGTCTTTGCTTACTCAATTTAAACATTATTTATTTATTTAATCTAATGTTTTATTTATATATATATTATTTTAATTGTTTTTTTTTGTATTTTTTTACCTAACATTTTTGTGTATATTTTTATTTTTTATCATTATTTTTGTTTTTTCTTCTCTTTTTTATTTTTAAGTACGTTATATGTATATATTTTAGTTTTTTATCTCTGTTTTTTCTATTTATTTTTTATTCTTATTATTTTACTTATTTATTATATATATATATATATATATATATATATATATATATATTACCTAACTTTCGTTATTAGTATTTGATGCCCCCACCACCCCACTTTAATTTCTCCACGGAATTCTTCCTTATTTTGATGGATTGATGTAGTTGGTTAGGTGAGGTGGGAGTGTTGAATTATGGTTTGTTTTATTTATTTTTTATTTTTACTATCATTATTTTACCTAACCTTTGTGTGTATATATATATATATTTGTTTGTTTTTTATCATTAGTATTATTATTTTTTATTATTTTTTTTATTTTATCTCATTTTTATTTCTTCGATTTATTTTTATTTGGTTTAGTTTTTTTACTATTTTTATTTTATTCTAGTTATTTTTCTTCTCTTTTGACTTTATTATTTATTTTATTTTTATTTAGTTTACTATTTTTAGTTTATTTTTATATTTGTTCTTTAATTTATTCAACATTTATTTATTACTTATGGACTAACATTTTCGATCCTTTTTAGAGGAATTCCAACCAATCAAGGTAAGTAATTTAAATCGGTATTTAAATTTTAAATTTTAAATTTTCTCAATTAAGACAACCGATAAATTAATTGGTACCGAAAGGGCGGTTCAAGGGTGCTAATCCTTCATTGACCGTAACTGACTCCCGAACTCGACACGTTTCTGGTACAACGCAGATCAGGTAAGATGGTTTCCGACCCACCTAAATTCGTTTTAAAGTGGTCGGTGGCGACTCCAACCCAATTAATCACGTTGAAGCCCAATTCTGGGGCCCAATCGAAAGACAACCGTGACAGCTTGGCGACTCCGCTGGGGACGGTAAGTGAGTCAGGCTGGAGTTAATTTTCGCTTGTATTTTATTTTTATTTTTATTTATTTATTCGATTCCAATTATTTACCTTTGATTATTTTTTTCAAATAAATAGTTGTACTGATATTTTTTAATGATTTCAGATTTTTCAAAGTTTTCATCTCTAGCTCTATACCCGAGCTCCGAACCCTTTTAAGTAGGGGCAAAAGTGGCGCCTTCTTGGGAATTTATTCTCCGTATGGGCCTAGCAAGTAACCTTAGAGATTCATATACTTTATGTCTTCGTGTGTATTTATTCTCCGTATGGGCATAAGGGAATGTATCCTCTCGAGTTTAACTTAGTCCACATGAGCTTGTAATGGGCTTAGGACTAAAGATCTGGCAAGCCTAAGTGGGCACCATCAAGGAGAACTCGAGTACCTTTTTAGAACCTAAACCTGGAGAGTACATGGAATTAGAGCCCACCCCAAAACCTCATTCCAAACCCTAGGCTGCTTTGATTTTATTTCTTGCTTTACTTTCAGTTTAAAGCATGCGAACTATACAAATATGCGTTTAGGATTTGTTTGAAATTAGCATGTGGGATAGAGATCATGTTCAGGTAGGAACAATAAGCATGTGGGATAGGATTTTTCATTTTTATTAATATTTTGATTTACTCACTAACTCTTTTTATTTTTGTTATTTGTTATTTTGTTTTCATCGTTTGCATAATTTAAAACGAGGTGTTTATCCACAAAAACGTGTTTGTTAAACATGAATAATCTGTATTAATGACAAAGGGGTTATAATACAAAGAGATAAAAAGCTCAGAAGTCCAGCCGTGGTCAAAGAATACTTAGAGGCAAAGGTTGCAGGGGCAAGACGAGGAAAATGATACTGACCCGGAGAGTCCTTTCAAAAACTAAGAGAACAAGATGATGAAACCCTAGCTAAGCTGGAGACCATTATCGATGAATTCCAGAAACAAGTCGATAAACTTTGGATGGAGGGATCCAATGGAGCTTTCGTTTGGAACAAGCTAGGCATAGAGTGAAAGCTAGAGATGCAGTCCTTCGAGACCTTTTTGGGGCAAGCAACTCGTCACCTGCACAAGTTCAGCCAAAGGAGCTGGAATGGTTCGACGGGATATTCAACCGGTGAAAAAAAGGCGGAAGATGAATCAACTTGTCATAAGCTGTGCGGGATCTATACCATCAAAAAGTTTTTTGTCTCTTCGGACGTAACACTTTTGTCCCCAATAAGGATTATTCATAATAACAGACACATTTTTTGATCAATGCCTCAGACATTTCATGCATCATGCATTTAGACATTTTGCATTTTGTTAGTTTCTTTGCATTCACATTAACTAAAGGAAACATGTCTCATCGGAAAGGAACAAATACTAGAGATACCACCTCAAGCTCAGGACACACCCCATCCGCATAACACCCGCTTTAAAAAGAAAAAAATAGAAGCCAAATTGCTCAGATTGAGAGAACATGTTGAAGCTCCAAAGAGAATTGGATGACAAGATAAACGAGAGTAGTCTGAGTACTCTGAATAAAATCATGAAAAACCAAGAGTCCTTGGTCGATCAAATTGTGGCCAAGTTAGTTGGCCTACAACAGACCAGTGCACCTGGGGTAGGTTTGCCAGAAGGGGTAACTATACCACCTACCCCACAAGTGGTTGTCTCACCTGAAATCTTACCGGAACTTTGAGGGGACTCATCTGCTACGAAAGTGAAGCACTCGTCCTCTATATTTAACCCTGAGAGCAATCTGGGTTATTATCATATACCGGATTCAGACAAAGAGGACAAATCAAAGAAGATGGAGGAGAAAATCAAGTAATTGGATGACCAAATGAAGGTAGTTAAAGGAGACCATGACTACGCTGGAGTCGATGGCGCGGAGCTCAGTCTGGTCCCAGACTTGGTTCTTTCTCCAAAATTCAAGTCCCCATAATTCGAGAAGTTTGACGGGAATAGTTGCTCATCCGCTCATATCACCATATTCTGCCAAAAAATGACAGGATATGGACGAAACGATCAACTCCTGATCCACTGCTTCAAGGAGAGTCTGTCGTGTTCAGTCATCCGGTGGTACAATCAGTTAAGCCGATTAAATATCAAGACCTAGAGGGACCTGGCCAAGTCATTTCTGGAACAATACAAGCATGTCAATGACATAATGTCATATCAAGTTATGCTACAAAGCATGGAAAAGAAGCAACGAGAGTTTCAGGCAATACACACAGGAATGGAGGGATTTAGCTGTACAAGTTCATCTGCCCTTGGATGAGAAAGAAACCCGAAAACTTTTTGTACAGACCCTGAAGACTCCATACTTCGGACACTGGTTGCAATCACATCAGGAAGCTTTTTAGACTTGGTTATGGACGGAGAAATGGTTGAGTCGACCATAAATCAAGGCAAGATAAAGGATGGGGAAGCCATTAAGAAACCTCTTATGAGGTAGAGGGACGGAGAAATTAACAACATCAAATACCTCAGTAAAGGTGTTACAATCTCCAGCCCAAAATCAAATGCAACTGTACCATCAGGTACTTCTAAACAAGATTCCAAAGAACCTAGGAAGGAAAGGGAAGATTTCGACCATATCCCGATGACATACAAAGAACTATATCAACAACTTCTTGACACCCACGTAGTGTCACTATATCCAGTGGAACCCATGAAGCCCCCATACCCCAAGTGGTATGATGAGAGTTCTCATTGTGAATATCATGGCGGTGTCCCATGGCACACTATTGAGAACTGTTACGCATTCAAGGGAGTCGTACAGAAGATGCGTAACCAGAACTGGATCAATTTCAACAACTCGGGGACATCCAAGTGAGGAAGATCATTTCATCATTTGAGGTATTCTGTTTGAGTTTTTTTTTTCATTTATTCTCAAGTTTTTGTAAGAACATTTGAATAAATTTATGTTACTTTAATGATGACGAGCAATGAATACATTTGCAAATTTGCAATTCTTTTAATATCAACTGAATTAAGAAACTCTGTAAATGATTCAGAATTACATATCTTTGACAAGTTAACATGATCAAAAACTAATAAAATAATGACTTTTGACCTTACTTCAGAGAGAGACACTCAAACTCTTTACCATTTTCTTGCAAACAACCAATATAGCTTTCTCCCTTCATAAGGCTTGGTATTTAGATATGCATAGGTGCGGACAACGTGGGGCATCGTTTGTATATGACGATTACTATACTTTTTTTAAGACATTAAGTGATGATCTTGGTCTTCTCAGATGGAATGGTCAAGAAGGTGAATCTAGTTTAGGTCAGTTGTTTGGAAATTAAACTCTAAAGATGAAATTTTTTACCTTCAACAAACACCTAGACTGTAACAGGTTCTTCTTGACAATCTTAATAAATTAAATCCATAAAGTGAGCTATTCCACTAAGACAATTGGTCATAGAGGAAACTTGAAAGCCCTGGCCTTATGAATAGATTACGTTCAAACCATGATATTGCTCAAACACTTGGCAATTCGGTGTTTGCTCCACTACTATTGTCGGCCGAAGACTTTGTGATGAGATAACCCTTCAGTTAACTTGATAAAAATGATTATAATGTTAAGTTGTCCCTTTAATACATTTGGTTAAACGCCCTGGCTTTATGGATTCAACTAGCCAGATAACGGTAAGTTAAATCAAATTTATCTAAGCAAGGAGTTTCGGTAAAATGGACTAAGGAGTTAAGGAACACCTGTTATAGTCAAATTCACACGAGCACTCAAGAATTTCATTTTTAGACTGATATTTTTGCATTGCCTTTGTTAGAGGAGCCTACAAAGCTTAAACAAATGGGAGATTTCAGAGGACCAAAATAAAGGTCTAGTGTTGATCATGCTAGTTGCGTTATTTTGTCTGCATCCAATTAAAATGCCAAGGTAAAGAAAAACATGTTGCAATAACCGAAAAAATGAAATTTTTATGGCTGAAACTTTAGGTCAACCTAAAGCCAATTCATCCATTTGAACATTTGTCAAAGAGCTATAACTCTGAAAGCATAAAAAGAGCTATTGATTCCTTTGATATACTTTGAACTCATGTTTACAATTTGATTCAATTGCGAACAATATTTTACAGAATTTTTATCCTTTTCCCTCCTAAAACAAGAAAAAAAAGAGAAATATTTTTAAACAGAACAGTCTCAGATTTGAAAGGTTTTTAAAGCCAAAAGCTCAAAAAGAGAATGGGGCACGATCGATTCCAAAGACCAGATTGGCAGACAAAACACGAGACTCCATCTAAGAGATAACACATAATTCATTCATGTTGTATGCATCTTAGGCATACTTAAGAGCATCACATTTATTATTTTTTGCATACATGATTTTTTACAACTTTTAGAGTCAAGTTTTAACTTCAAGACGAAGAATACTCGATTCAAAAGCATCTGTAAAGATTGATGGTGGTTGCTTAACTCAGCAGCGGGAAGCTACACCTCAACCAACTCGACAGATTGAAAGATGGGTTCGAGAACTAATTTAGAACGAATCCGTTTCAACTTAACTCAACAATGAGTAGCATATTTCCAGCCAGATTTCAATTCCACAATGGAAGATATCCAGCTATCAGAGTTTATCAGTGGGCATTCCCGTGAAGGGGTGTATTCCAAAATCATATCATTTGGTTCAGACCCACTCAGGGAAACCACCTGAAGAATTACGACCGGCTTAGAAGAGAAGTCATTTCTTTATTTATTCACAGCATAACTCAAGGCTAGAAGGGTTATCTGCCAACAAAGACAATTGAGTTTGACTACGCTCAGCTCCAAGGCACATCATTTGCAGAATAGCTTAAGTCGAGAAGGGCTATCTGCCAAAGACCCTCGAGTTCGATTACACTCAGCTTCGAGGGCACATCATTTACAGCATAAATCAAGGCTAGAAGGGTTATCTATGACCAAAAGACCTTCGAGTTCGACTACGCTCAACTCTAAGGCATAGTAGCATAACTTAAGTCGAGAAGGGTTATCTGTCAACCAAAGACTTTTGAGTTCGACTACACTCAGCTTCAAGGCACATCATTTACAGTATAGCTTAAGTCGAGAAGGGCTATCTACCAAAGACCCTCGAGTTCGATTACACTCAGCTTCAAGGGCACATCATTTACAGCATAACTCAAGGCTAGAAGGGTTATCTGTCACTAAAAGACCTTCGAGTTCGACCATGCTCAGCTCTAAGGCACATCATTTGCAGCATAGCGTAAGTCGAGAAGGGTTATCTACCAATCGATAACCTTCGAGTTTGATTACACTCAGCTCATAAGCAAACCAAATTTACAGAATAACTCAAGCCAAGAAGGGCTATCTGTCAATAAATTGGTCGAGTTCGATTCCATTCAGCTCGATAACACATCAATCACACTATTTTCCGGTTTTAGTCGAGGTTTTCAAGTCAAGAAGAAGACATCGGTTAGCCGTGCCTTAGTGACAATAAACAGTTTCCGGCAGCATAGCTTAAGTCAAGAAAAGCTATCTGTCAACGAAGACCCTTCGAGTTCGATTTCATTTAGCCCGAAGGCCTATCAACCATAGGGTGGAATCAAAGAATTACTTTATAGTCAA
Organism: Hibiscus syriacus; assembly: GCF_006381635.1. Lineage (NCBI taxonomy): Eukaryota > Viridiplantae > Streptophyta > Magnoliopsida > Malvales > Malvaceae > Hibiscus > Hibiscus syriacus. The sequence continues at coordinate 908,253 of NW_024062716.1, read as the reverse complement.
ATTTTAAGGTCTTTAAACCGAGAAGAAGACCAAAGTTGACCATAATTTGGCAACGAGAAGCCACATCCGATTCAAATCCTCAGGTACATTTCAAGATAGACTCGACTTCGCGACGGATGAGCCATCCGCAACTCAATTCGACAGGGAGTTATTCTTCAACTCCACCAAACAAAAATTTGTGTCCTTTTATCTTTGTCCTATTTTTCGTTCCACGAAAAATGACAAAAAGGGGTAGCTATAGACACTAAATTTTCGCTGTCACATCCTCCTCATTCGAAGACTTCTCCAACAACCAGCTCAACACGTCGATTCTCACGGCAACAAACAACAACTGGCAGTTTCATCGGCATCAACCACCCATAAATCAACAAACAACCACGTTAGAATCCCACTCGGAATCAAACACTAAAAATAGGTTATTTTTTAGACTATAAATACTCATGTAATCTCACATTCAAAAGGGGGATACACAGTAGATTTCCAGCAAAATCACACACGAAAATATAGAGATTTCAAGGGAAAATACATGGGTTTTTTCTTAGAATTTTCATACGAAATACGAGTATAGAACGGGGTCTTCGAATAAAAAAATACAGGGGGTTCGGTCGAGGAGAAACCGAAAGGAAAAAAGAAAATTGAGAGGGAAAGAGGTTTACCTTGGTTTGGAGCTAGTCGAAAGGTCGCCGGAATTTTATTTTTCCATGAGGTAAATCCTAGATCTAGGATATTTTGATCGTTTTTAGGCTAAACTATTTTCGGGTTTGGGTAGAGGATGGAAAGGTGAGCGTTTTAAGAAGTGATCTCCCATCGCCGGCCACCGTCGGTCGCCACGAGCGCCACCGAGAACGCCACTTGCGGCGGCGGTTCGTTCCCTCCCCAACGAGAGAGTTATCTCGCACTCTCTCTCTAGTTGTTTTGCTGAAATGAAAAATGGTGGGATTGTGCCCATTTTTGGGCTTAAATTATACATATATCATGACTAAATCTACGTAGTTTCAGTTGGGGGCATTTGCGTATTTTTATCACGGGTAAACTACACTCTCGGTCCTTGTAAGTTGTATCTTCTGTATTTTAGCCATTGAATTTAATGTTTTAATTTGGTCACCTGATTGATTTTTATTTCAATTTAGTCTTTGCTTATTCAATTTAATCATTATTATTATTATTTATTTATTAATCTAATGTTTTATTTATATATATTTTATTTTAATTGTTTTTTTGTATTTTTTACCTAACATTTTTGTGTATATTTTTATTTTTATTATCATTATTTTTGTTTTTTCTTCTTTTTATTTTATTTTATGTACGTTATATGTATATATTTTAGTTTTATATCTCTATTTTTTTTACTATTTATTTTTTTATTTTATTTTATTTTTTACTTATTAAATATTATATATATATATATTATATATATATATATATATATATATATATATATATATATTACCTAACCTTCGTTATTAGTATTTGCTGCCCCCACCCACACTTTAATTTCTCCACGGAATTCTTCCTTATTTTGAAGTTGGTTAGGTTAGGTGGGAGTGTTGAATTATGGTTTGTTTTATTTATTTTTTTATTTTTACTATCATTATTTTATCTAACCTTTGTATATATATTATTTATTTGTTTTTTATCATTAGTATTATTATTTTTTATTATTATTTTAATTTTATCTCATTTTTATTTCATAGATTTATTTTATTTGGTTTAGTGTTTTTACTATTTTTATTTTATTCTAGTTATTTTTGTTTTCTTTTGACTTTATTATTTATTTTTATTTTTATTTAGTTTACTATTTTTAGTTTATTTTTATATTTTTTCTTTAATTTATTCAACATTTATTTATTACTTCGGGACTAACATTTTCGATCATTTTTAGAGGAATTCCAACCAATCAAGGTAAGTAATTTGAATCGGTATTTAAATTTTAAATTTTCGCAATTAAGACAACCAATAAATTAATTGGTACCGAAAGGGCGGTTCAAGGGTGTTAATCCTTCCTTGACCATAACCGACTCCCGAACTCGACACGTTTCTAGTATAATGCAGATCAGGTAAGATGGTGTCCGACCCACCAAAATTCGTTTTAAAGTGGTCGGTGGCGACTCTAACCCAATTAATCACGTCGAAGCCCAATTCCGGTGCCCAACCGAAAGACGGCCGCAACAATAATATGAATTGTGTTAGTTGTTATTATCCACCGTAATAAAATGATATCTACTTGTAAGTGTGAGATTAATATATATATATATATATATGATATTGTTACATAATGTAAAACTCTTTTAGTTTTACACATATTTAGAACCGTTGAATGAGTGAAAATAAATGGATGAGATTAACAGTAGGAAATAAAAAATATTCACTAGAAAAAAACAAGGAGTTAATCTCAGCCATTTATTTTCACTCATCTAATAATCGTAAATTTATGTAAAACTAAAGAGTTTTACATTGTGTAAGTAGATACTAACCCATATATATATATATATATATATAAATCTTATTTAATTTAAAATATAGAATTTAAATTTTATTACAATATTTTTATATTTCTAAATAATTCATATTCATATTTTCTTTTTTAAAATGTACTTTTTTATATTTAATACTTTTATATAAATTTTCTTAATTAAATTTATTTATTTATTTATTACTCTATCATGCATGAACTATTCAATTCAATTTATTTATTTATTTGTCCCTTAATGATTTAGAATTTTTAAACTTTATCCATGATTATTTTCAATATTTTAAACATATAGAGATATACGTTCGTACAAGTAAAAGTAGTTGATCTCCCTTGATGTCAAATCTGCTAGTTTACGGTCTGTTGTTATTTATAAAGGGTATAATTTACAAAATGAGCTAAAAAGCTTAGTGTTTTTCATACAATGTAAAATTAAACACATATAAAATATTTCAGTAAAAATCATTTTATTAAACATGTTAAAAAAACATGAACACTATTTCCATCCAATCACTCCAATTACTAGAATTTGTATGTTCTCCAAAACCATACACCCACCTGCACACCAGTAAGGACTTACCCTGAGCACAAAGCCGAGGAGCTTGCGGTAATAACTTTCCCATCCAATCACTCCGATCACCAAAATATAGGTCCTCCAGAACCATACACCCACCTGCACACCAATAAGGTCTCACCCTGAACACACAACAAAGGAGCCTGAAATACTTCCCTCAGTAACACCCCAGTGACAGTAATAAACATGTATGTATTCAGGTGAAATGAATATTAATCCATTAAAACATGAAAATGGTTCATGCTTGAAAATCATATGCAGAAATTACAGAAACCATAAATCAGATCAGTAATATCCGGTAAATTAGGTGTCGGGTAACCATTATTCAAAAATCAGGTATCATGGGATAGTTTAAAACAGTAAGATAACACTGTCAGGAAACACACCTATAACAGTTTGAGAAACCAGATAGGGAAGCCTACTACTAGGTCTGTTGATCACGCTCTGTTGCAGTGCTAGATCCTACGAATTAGAAAAATCCATATTGGAATCTTAATATAAATAATCTAAATCTTTATCTAAATAATATACGGAAACCTACGGGTAACTCTTGTAATACGCGGTTCGGGCTGATATGAAGAACGGACAACTCCGGACCTAACTGATCCTCGCTCAGGTGAAACACGAGTACATTCATAAAATATTTTACTGAATCAATTCCTTAACCAAATCTCAAATAAATAATCAAAATACTAAAATACTAACCCTTTTGGGTTCACAAGCTTGATTTGGAAATTTCAGGTCAGAATTTGGCAAAACGGACTTCGCAATCAGATTCAGGACGTCGAAAAACATAAAATATGACCTTCCGAAAATTTAAATTCTTGGTCAAAGTCAAAGTCAATAGGTTTGATTGATGATTTGGAGACTTTTGGGTTTGAATTTGGTGAAACAGACCCCAAAAACAGATTCGGGACATTGAAAAATATCATGATAGGTATACTTGGAAAAGGTCAACGGTCGTTTAATAAGCCGGTCAAAGTTCTGGTCAAAGGTGGTCAAAGTTCTGATAAACCATTTTACACAATTTTCACCCTTTTAAGAAATATTTACGAAAAATCACCCTTTTAAAAATAATTACTAAACTATCACCTTTTAAAAATAATTACAAAACTATCACCTTTTTTAAAAATAATTACGAAACTATCACCCTTTTAAAAATAATTACGAAACTAAAAACCGGTCAACGGTCAACGGGTCAGGTCGGGTCAACGGTCGGGTCGGGTAGGACTGGTTCCGACCGGTCAACCCGGTTCAAACCGATTTTATACAGGCCGAATATTCCCCACGCGCAATGGCGGCGTGTGGGGGTGCGTGGGACCTCCTCCGGCGTCCTATAAATCACAAACAAAATTTCTAAAAATTATTTTGAACGATTTTGAGGTACTTACAAAGCTCGGTTCAAATTTTTGAACGGCGTAGAGCTCGATTTCAACAAATCAGAAACTTTGATCGCTTCACCGCCTCACGCGCCACCGCCGACGGAGACCAAAGATGACATCGTCAGACTCGAAACAGCACAAGGAACACGATAGTGCGGGAGGTGTCGAAAACGGAGCAACGATCGGCGATGAATTTAAGATTTTCTCGGCGATGGTGCTAAAAAAACGTCGAGACTTTGACTTGAAATTCATGGTGTTTGGCAGAGTTTCACTAAAATTAATTTAAGGGGTTTGTTCCTCGCTCGATGATGAACACGATGGTGGTTTCAAAACGATGATCAGAGGTCGGACGGTGTCAGAATTTGGTTTGGAAGTTGGGCGTATGGGAGGGGATTTTATGAATTGGTTTCTGTGTTTTCACGCAGAAACCAATTCATTTCCTTTAATAGAAAAGCATGCCGACACTTTTTGGGTTAATTCAAGGCTTGGTCCCTGAATTTTCTTCAACTCTAAAATAGGCTACAAATTTTAAAAACTTTCAATTTAGTCCCCAATTTTCACCAATTTATGCAATTAAATTAATTTTTTTTCTAATTTTCGGGTTGTTACAATTCTCTCCTTCTACAAGAAATTTCATCCTCGAAATTTACCTTATATAAATAGATGAAGAAATTGAGCCTCCATTGACTCCAATGTCTCCCAAGTAGCTTCTGAGGGGCTACGATTACTCCATTGAACTTTGACCATTGGAATACGCCTATTCCGAAGAACTCGCTCATCCCACTCTAAAACCTAAACAGGCTCCTCCTCATATGACAAATCAGGTCTCAGCTCTACCTCATCAACCTGAATGATATGATCCGGATCTGGACGGTATCGCCTCAACATGGACACATGAAAAACATCATGAATACGATTGAGCTGGGGAGGCAACTCCAGCTGATAAGGAACAAGTCCGACTTTCTTCAAAATACGATACGGTCCAATAAATCTCGGACTCAGCTTACCCTTACGTCCAAATCTCAATACTTTCTTCCATGGAGATACCTTGAGAAAAACTTGATCTCCAACCTCAAACTCGATATCCTTACGTCGCTTATTTGCGTATGATTTATGCCTATCAAATGCCTCTTTTAAGTGATCACGGTTCAGTCTGACAGTATTTTCAGTCTCTCGAACCAAGTCTGGACCCAAAGTTTTTCTATCATGTAACTCTATCCAACATATAGGGGTACGGCATCTACGTCCATACAGAGCCTCGTACGGTGCCATGCAAATACTCACCTGATAGCTATTATTGTAAGTGAACTCAGCTAATGGCAAGAAATCTTCCCAACTACCACGGAAATTAATCACACAACCCCGTAACATATCCTCCAAAACTTGAATAACTCGTCCATACTGTCCATCAGTCTGAGGATAAAAAGTTGTACTGAAATTCAACCGAGTACCCAGAGCCTCGTGCAATGCCTTCCAGAACCTGGAAGTGAACCTCGGATCTTGATCATATGATAGACAATGGAACACCATGAAGTCTAACGATCTCATAAATGTACAACTTAGCCAGTTTGTCCAGAGAATAATTAATCCGGATAGGGATAAAGTGCGCTAACTTGGTGAGTCGATCAACAATCACCCAAATAGAATCCTTTTTAGAAGGAGTCAGAGGAAGACCAGTAACGAAGTCTATCGTGATGCACTCCCATTTCCACTTAGGAATCTTAAATGATTGTAACAATCCAGATGGATGCTGGTGTTCTGTCTTAACCTGCTGACAAGTCAAACACCTCACCACAAAATCTGAAATATTCTTTTTCATACCAGTCCAAAAGTAGCACTCATTGAGATTATTGTACATTTTATCCCCGCCAAGATGCATAGCATAAGGACTACTATAAGCCTCCTGAAGAATAACCCGTCTCAACTCATCATCTTTAGGGACGCAGTATCGGCCGTGAAAACACAAAATACCATTCTGATTCACAGTATACTCTAAACTCGTTCCCTGCTTAACTTGTTCAATAATGGGAAGCAATGAGCTATCCAGAAGTTGTTTGGCCTTAATCTCATGGGCCAAAGTGGGTTTAACCTACAACTCTGCTAACATACTGTTATCATTAAATAAACTCAAGTTGGCGAATAAGGCTATGAGATCTGATATCTCCTTACGACTCAAGGCATTTTCCACTACATTAGACTTTCCTGGATGATATTCTATCTCAAAATCATAGTCCTTTAGAAGCTCAAACCAGTGACGATGTCTCAAATTCAATTCTTTCTGAGTAAGCAGATACTTCAGACTCTTATGATCAGTATAGATATAATACTTTTCTCCGTAGAGGTAATTTCTCCAGATCTTTAAAGCAAAAACCACGGCAGCTAACTCCAGATCGTGAGTAGGATAGTTATGCTCATTCGACTTTAATTGACATGAAGCATAAGCGACAACCTTCCCATCTTGCATCAAAACACATCTTAATCCAGAGTAAGAAGCATCACTGAAGATAAAAAAATCTTTCTCATATTCAGGCTGAATCAGCACTGGGGCTTGAGTTAGAACAATCTTCAATTTCTCAAAGCTAGCTTGTTGGTTCTCAGACCAGAAAAATGGAACATCTATCCTCAATAGTTTCGTCAGAGGAACTGCAATAAGGGAGAACCCATCAATGAAATGACGGTAGTAACCAGCTAAGCCCAAGAAACTACGGATCTTAGAAACGTTCCTGGGTTGCTTCCAGTTCAGAATAGCCTCAACTTTGCTCGGATCCACCCAAATACCATCAACAGAGACAATATATCCAAGAAAAGTCACTTCGTTGAGCCAGAACTCACACTTGCTCAACTTAGCATATAGCTTATTCTCCCTTAGAGTCTGTAGAACAATCCTTAAATGCTCATCATGTTCTGCTTCAGTTCTAGAATACACCAGTATGTCATCAATGAACACAACTACAAACTGGTCCAAATAAGGTCGAAACATCCTATGCATCAGATCCATAAAAGCAGCAGGGGCATTTTTTAACCCGAATGACAACACTAAAAACTCGTAATGCCCATATCGAGTACGGAAAGTAGTTTTCAGAATGTCCAAATCTTTCACTTTGAGTTGATAATACCCAGACCTTAAATCTATTTTTAAAAAGATAGAAGCCCCTCAAAATTGGTCAAATAGATCATCGATTCTAGGCATAGGATATTTGTTTTTAACCGTGAGCTTGTTCATTTTCCTATAATCAATACAGAGTCTCAATGTCCCATATTTCTTCTTAACGAAGAGAACTGGGGCTCCCCACGGTGATACACTGGGTCGGATAAATCCCCTGTCCAACAACTCCTGGAGTTGGACTTTCAGTTCCTTAAGCTCCCTTGGGGCCATACGATAAGGTGCCATTGAAATGGGAGTGGAACCAGAATAGACTTCAATCTCAAACTCAACCTCTCTATCCGGTGGTAATCCAGGCAACTCCTCGGGAAAAACATCGAAAAATTCCTTGACAATCCGGATATCTTCAATATCAGATTGAGGACTCCTAGTGTCCAAAATATAAACAAGAAACGCCTCAGAACCTTTCCTAATCATCTTCTCAGCTACCAAGGCAGACACAACATTCGTCAGAAATCCACGGCGTTCCCCGATCATTAAAATCTTTCGATTATCTGGGGTATTCAGAATAACTATCTTGGTCTCAAAATCAATATTTACTCGATGTTTATCCAACAAATCTACGCCGAGAATCAAATCAAACTCTTCCAAAGGTAACTCTATCAGGTCGGCCAGAAAAATCTCCCTATTGATCTCTATAATACACTCTCTAAAAATACGATCCAACACAATGGACTTGCCTAAGGGACTTTGAACTATCACTGAATGCTTAGTATTCTCAACAGGAATATTTAGACCCTCAGAAACGGAATGTGATACATAGGAATTGGTAGAACCACTATAAAACAATGCAAAGTAGGGAACTGAATGAATAGTAACAGTACCTGCAATCACATTAGGCACATCGCGATCCTGTCAAAGTCTAGCAGTGTAAACCAATGCAGGTTGTCTGGCCTCAGATCTAACTGGACCCCTACTCTGAGATGCTCTGCCTCTACTAGTCGATCCTAATGCTCTGCCTTGACTACGACTCCCTGCCGGAGTCTGAATAGTCCCTTGAGTACGAGCGGGAGTACTAAATGGTGTTTGAATTGTGGTAGCTGCCCTGGACAATCCTTCATGAAATGGTCACGAGAACTACATCTAAAACAGGTACCCAATTTCTTCCAACATTCTCTAGGATGACGTCTCCCACAATAATCACATGGCTGCAAAGGTTGCCACCCAGAAGAATCACCATGTCTAGAAGAATGTACAACTGAAGAACCGGATGCCACAGGCCTGTCACTCGCCCCACTTCTCTATAAAGACGTACCCCTACCTCTATTGCTGGGGCGTGCAGAAGAATCAACAGAACCGGAAGGCCTCCTGAATCGGTCTGGAGCTCGATCTCTATCTCTAATGCGCTTCATGCCCAATCACTCTATTTCCTCAGTATTTTTGGCTATCTCAACCAAGGTGTCAAATTCCTCTCCCGGTGAGTAGCGACTCGACTCCTGATCTCATACCTGAGTCCATTTTCGAACCTCAAGCATCGATCTGTCTCAGTGTCAACAAGTCCAGAAGCATAACGACTCAATCGGATGAACTCAACCTCGTAGTACATAACAGACATATTACCCTGCTCCAGATTTTAAAACTCCTGGCGTCACTCCTGCATATATCTCTCCCCAATATAGCGACTCCGAAAATGTGTCTTGAAAAGATCCCATGTTAATTGGTTCCTTGGAATACTACCAAAAATTGATTGCCACCATCTGAAGCTTTCTTTCTTCAACATAGTTAGGGCCCCTTCAACTTCTGCTCAGGTCTGAGATCCATCTCATCCATAATCCTCTTTGTGTCCTTCAGCCAATACTCATCGTCTGTCAGAGGTCCACCAGTAATACCCTCGAATAGAACTACACCAGCAACGACCAAAGAACTCGAAATCTCCACTGCAGTCACATTACTAGGGGCTCTGGCCGCTCTCTGAAACATGCGAAAGATAGCTCTATTAATGGCTTCTTCGTTCATCTCAGTATCCTTATCTTCAGTGACGGGAAGGTCTCTCACAGGAGTAAACTGATCATCATGAGAAAGGGTCGGATCTACTTGCGGAACAGGAGGATCACGTGGTGACATCGGATCATCGATCGTAACAGAAGGTCGAACGACTAGCCCTCGACCACGGCCACGTCCACATTCTGTCCTACGACCTCTAACAGCACTCATCGTTGGATCTATAAGGCTCTACAGAAAGAATTTGAAACATATGTCAGATTAGCATTAGGGATCTCGAGAAAACTTTAAATCATAAAATAAGGATACATGTTTTTTTTAATTTATTAAAAATTGATAGTTTAGGACCCATCTACAGCTTGAGTGTTTAAAATCGAAGGCTCTGATACCACCAAATATAACCCCTAGACCCGGCCTGAACGCTAGACCCAAACCTAAGTGGTCACATAACCCATTCAGAGATTTTTTTTAAAACAACTTATAAAACCTTAAGGTAATACTGAGCAAAACATTGATAATACAGATATATCCAAAACGATAACAAATTACATGTCACTAAATACAACTGGAAAACATATAAAGATATATGTTCGTACAAGTAAAAGTAGTTGATCTCCCTTGATGCCAAATCTGCTAGTTTACGGTTTGTTGTTATTTATAAAGGGTAAAATTTACAAAATGAGCTAAAAAGCCCAGTGGTTTTCATACAATGTAAAATTAAACACATATAAAATATTTCAGTAAAAATCAGTTTATTAAACATGTTAAAAAAACATGAACACTATTTTCATCCAATCACTCCAATTACTAGAATTTGTATGTTCTCCAAAACCATACACCCACTTGCACACCAGTAAGGACTTACCTTGAGCACAAAGTCGAGGAGCCTACGATAATAACTTCCCCATCCAATCACTCCGATCACTAAAATGTGTAGGTTCCCCAGAACCATACACCCACCAACACACCAATAAGGTCTTACCCTGAGCACACAACAAAGCAGCCTAAAATACTTCCCTCAATAACACCCCAGTGACAGTAATAAACATATATGTATTCAGGGGAAATGAATATTAATCATTTAAAACATGAAAATGGTTCATGCTTGAAAATCATATGCAAAAAATACAGAAACCATAAATCAGATCAGTAATATCCGATAAATCAGGTGTCGCCTAACCATTATTCAGAAATCAGGTATCATGTGATAGTTTAAAACAGTAAGATAACAACGTCAGGAAACACACCTGTAACAGTTTGAGAAACCAGATAGGGAAGCCTACTGTTGGGTCTGTCGATCATGCTCAGCTGCAGCGCTAGATCCTACGAATTAGAAAAATCCATATTGGAATCCTAATATAAATAATCTAAATCTTTATCTAAATAATATATGAAAACCTACGGGTAATTCTTGTATTATGCGGTTCGGGCTGATCTAACGAACGGACAACTTCGGACCTAATTGATCCTCGCTCAGGTGAAACACGAGTACCTTCATAAAATATTTTACTGAATCAATTCCTTAACCAAATCTCAAATAAATAATCAAAATACTAAAATACCAAGCCTTTTGGGTTCACAAGCTTGATTCGGGGATTTTGGGTCAGAATTTGACAAAACAGACTTCGGAATCAGATTATGGACGTCAAAAAACTTAAAATATGACCTTTCAAAAATTTAAATTATTGGTCAAAATCAAAGTCAACGGGTTTGAGTTGACTGACGATTTGGAGACTTTTGGGTCGAATTTAGTGAAACGGACTCCAAAAACGGATTCGGGACGTTGAAAAATATCAGGATAGGTATACTCGGAAAAGGTCAACGGCCGTTTAATGGCCGGTCAAATCCGGTCAAAGTTCTGGTCAAAGGTGGTCAAAGTTCTGATAAACCATTTTATATAATTTTCACCCTTTTAAGAAATATTTACGAAAATACCACCCTTTTAAAAATAATTACTAAACTATCACCTTTTAAAAATAATTACGAAACTATCACATTTTTTAAAAATAATTACGAAACTATCACCCTTTTAAAAATAATTAGGAAACTAACACCCGGTCAACGGTCAACGGGTTGGGTCGGGTCGGGTCGGACCGATTCAGACCGGTCAACCCGGTTCAGATCGGTCAAACCGATTTTATGCAGGCCAAATCTTCCCCACACTCAATGGCGGCGCGTGGGGGCGTGTAGGACCTCCTCCGGCGTCCTATAAATCACTGAAAAATTTCTAAAAATTATTTTGAACGATTTTTAGGCACTTACAAAGCTCGGTTCAAATTTTGAACGGCGGAGAGCTCGATTTCAATAGATCGGAAACTTTGACCGTTTCATCGCCTCACGCGCCGCCGTCGACGGAGACCAAAGATGACACCGGCAGACTCGAAACGGCACAAGGAACACAATGGTGCGGGAGGTGTCGAAAACAGAGCAACGATCGGCGATGAATTTAAGATTTTCTTGGCGATGGTGCTAAAAAAACGTCGAGACTTTGACTTGAAATTCACGGCGTTTGGCAGCGTTTCACTTCAATTAATTTAAGGGGTTTGTTCCTCGCTCGATGATGAACACGATGGTGGTTTCGAAACGACGATCAGAGGTCGGACGGCGTCGGAATTTGGTTTGGAAGATGGGAGGGGATTTTAGGCATCGGAATTTGGTTTGGAAGATGGGAGGGGATTTTATGAATTAGTTTCTGTGTTTTCACGCAGAAACCAATTCATTTCCTTTAATAGAAAAGCCTGTCGACACTTTTTGGGTTAATTCAGAGTTTGTTACCTAAAGTTTCTTCAACTCTAAAATAGACTACAAATTTTAAAAACTTTCAATTTAGTCCCCAATTTTCAACAATTTATGCAATTAAATTATTTTTTTCTAATTTTCGGGTTGTTTCAAAATTTTATAAATATATATTTCAAATCTACTTGATTGAAGGTTTTTAAAATATAGTTTTCATATTTTTATCAATTATAAAATTTAAATAAAAATGAGTTAAAGTTGAAAAAATTGAGGGGAAAAATAAACAAGAAACAGTTTAAATGGGACGTAGGGAATAATATTTATGTAAAACATATAATATATATAAAGATATCATAAAAATGATATAATATATTATAAACATAAAAACGGGTCAGATTCGAACCTTAAATGTTAGAGTTTAAATTTAACATATATTTAAAATGGGTCAAATATTTTCATCGTAGTCTATATTTTAAGTTTGATATTTTTATTCAAACTTCCTTAAATTTCAGATGAATGGCCATATCATTACGCAGATAGTAAACAATGCTATCTACGTCATTTATCTTTTCTTTTTTTAAGATTTTTTTCCTACAACTTTTCAATTATTGACTTGCAACTAAAAGTTGGCTTCATATACACGAAGGTTAAAGTTAAAAGAACCAATCCCAAAAAAAGTATAGGGTATTTATGCGCAGTGAGCAATTCTAAGGCAAACAGACAAACACATGAATTTATATCAAAGGCGTAAAATTAAAAATTTATATTAAAAATTTTAAGATGTGTGAAATTATAAAATTTTACAATATGCGAAATTAAATAATCATTAAAAAATATAAAATAAAACCTAAAATATAAAAAAATTAAAATTTTTAGTGGATAAGACTGCACCAATGGAGGAACACAATGAAGACTAGTGAGAGTCATGTCTCCCCCCAAAAGTTTGAAAAATTATACTTTAGACCATTAAAATTTTAAAATATTTAATTTCTCCTCCCAAATTTTGTTTAAAAATTTATAATATTTCAAAAAAAAAATAGTTAAATCTCAATTTTTTTGAAAAAAATATAAACTGAATCCTTTAAAATTTTTACAAAATTTAAAGTAAATTTTTATTTTTTTTAAAAGTTTTAAGTTGACCTCCCAAACTCTATTATTAAATTCCATCAACACCTCTCGATCCGTAGATGCATGAAGATGCCCATAACATCTCTTTAGTCGTTATCCTCAAGGACTAGAAAGACTTCAATGTAAAAGTAGGCGGGCGAAAGCACACTGCAAGGTACCATAGTGTATAGCTTTTTGTATGTGTTGACTGACTTATAATAGCATATGGGGATTTGGGCAGTGGTGGTGGTGGCGCACTCAGTTCTCTGCTGCTTTGTCACTATTAGAATAAACTCTTTTAATGACTTGCATTGCGCGTCATTTATGAGTGCGAATGACACATAAATGACTGTCGTTGAAGCCACCGATATGAATCTAAGATAACACGCAATTGTACGTAATGAATTTATGACGCGCATTTATGACACGCATTTTATGACGCACATTTATGATGTTTATTGCGCGTCATTGAAGCCCCCGTCATAAATTAAGATGACATACATTTGTGTGTTATAAATTTATGACACGCATGTATGACTTATATTGCGTGTCATTGAAGCACACGCCATTAAAAAAGATGACACACATTCGTGTGTCGTGATTGTATTTCGTAAATTATTGCTATATATGTATATATTGTAGATTGACAAATAATCAAACTAAATCACATTTAATGCAACATAATTCTAAATATATATATCATATTATATATAAGCAATCTATTTGCATACAATATATTCACATTAAGTTACAAACATAATATTCATCACCTATGGCTATTTGAAAACAAAACACCAAGAATGTTCTCAGGTTATCACAAGAAGATACGAACATATTATAAGATCTTAGCACATTAATTTTACTAAAATGGTGCTAAACAATATGTGCATAGATCAACCTGAGCAAGGTCACCAACAGCAAAGTCTCGGAATAGCATAGATCAACCTCTGGGTATGTAGCAATTAGAGGGAATACAACATTTCCAGCACCACAGCCAACCTGATTACCAAGGTCACATTAGTTCTATAATATATAGAAACCTTACATGAGAATTTAAGAACCTTAGACAAGAAGGGGAACTACTTAACACACACTATAAGGAACAATAAAGTCAAGTTCTACCATATATAGTGACCAACATTCAACAAGGTTTGCCACACCATTCACTTCAACAATAAAGGCATCTTGAATAAGATTACCAGACCATTTAGAGGAATAAAATAAGAATTCATAGGGAAAGCAGAAATGTTAGCACTATTCTCATTTACTCGAACTCAATTAAAACAAGTCCATTTCCAAATAACCTAGCATTAACAGAGAATTTATTGTGGATTCAAACTCAGGAAAATAGTATTAGTAGACAGTCTATTTATTTACCACAAAATAGATATTGAATGGATAATACGTAAGTGAAAATGTCAAGTGATTTACCTCCAAAATAACTTTTCTTCCGCTTCTCTGATTTAATAAAAAAAATAGTTAAAAAAGGAAACAAATAACCTTGAAGAATTAAAAAATCAAAAACAAAGAGATTAAAATAGTTAGCTTCGACTCATAGAGAAATATTGATCTGATTCCTTGTCCAGGTAGTGCCGATCTTTAAAAAACTGAAACAATAGGAATTAAACAATTTCAAAATCACTATACCAAAGAACATAATAAAATTCCTGTAGCAGTGGTTCTATATAAGTTGCAGCTTTTCGAAGTGATCCCAAAAAGAACCTTGTTGTTTGTCACAACCATTGCTAGTACAAAGACTAAACCGAAATTTAGTAACATTCGATCCACAACCTTAGGTATCTATTATAGCATTTAAAATTATTTAACAGCCAGTCCAAAATCTGGGTTTGGGGAGTAGATGTAGTGCATTTAAGTAATAACACAACGTCTCAACAATGACCTTAGTAGATATAAAAAGGGATGAAAACAACTTAAACAAAACTGCAAGAGGACTAACTTTATCTTGATGTTGCCTGTAGAACTGATCCCAATACTTCTTAGCATCTCTTTCATACTTAGCTACAAAACAAAAGATCAAATTTAAAGCACCATGTATCGACTCAATGCAGGCCCATAATTGTGAGTAAAAGAGATCTCTTTCATACTATCCTGCATGGATAAAACATAAAGGATCATCTATAAATAGAGAAGCCTCTTACAGAGATTGTACATTTTACGGCATCGATAAAATTTTTTGGAGGGATAGAGAGATAAAAGAGGCGATTAGAAACCCTCCTGCCCTGGACAAGCAATTTATCGTCATAAAAAACAACTGAATTTTCACATTATAAATAAGGTGTGTGCCGAATCCCCTATGGTACTAGATTTTGAAGAACACTTGCACTTAAAATACCATTGTATGGCCCATAACTAAAAAATGGTTGAAACTTGAAACCCTCAATATCCACAAATACATTCAATTGTAAAGAGATTATAAATAACAAGTCGGAATTAGCTCACTATTCCCGTTAACCGGATCAAAAATTCATTACCTCATGCTCCTTGAGCTTCTTGTCCAACTGTGCAAAATTTTCCCCGGAATCATACTGACCAGAGTGGTAGAAACATCTTTTAAGAAATTCTTCCATCTTTTCACTACAATTCTCCCTGGATTTACATATCACACCCATTTATAAGTTCAATAATCAATTAAAAGAAACAAACAATGAAATCTGCAATCGGATGCCTATGAACTTGAAGTTGCAAACAAAAGATAGGAAAACAGTTCACGTTTTATCGATCCTACAAGTAAGGGTCTTGCTCACCATATTCCTTATTTCCGCATCAGTCATCTTACTCCTCGAATATCCATAGATGGTAAAGTGCTGCAACAAAATTAACCCACATTTTTTCGAGCACAAATTAAGTTACATCAATCTCCGGATCAAAGTTTCAAGTAGTTTAGAAGACGATACTAATGTGAAACAGACCTCAGGAAGACAACCTTCATAATAAAGTGCAAAAAGTGCAGGGAATATATTCTTTTTCGTAAGATCCCCGGAAGCTCCGACCACCGTGATTCTGATAGTCGACTCGTTTTCATTGATATCAAAACCTACTTTTTCATCCCATTCCTTTGAAGATGTAACTGACAACAAGTCCTCTTTTGATTTCTCCATAGGGGTTTCTTTTTCCACAGGTGACACTTTTGTTGCCACTGCACCTAAGCATGTAAACAATATCATATACATACATACATTTATATTATGGTTAAGCATGTAACATCTAGCAATAAATCTAAACTAGCAAATTGAAAATCAACAATACATGGAAGTTCATAACTATGCTCGTGTAAGAAAAACAACAAAATAAGTTGGATTCAAGCTAATTGATAGTCAAGTTAAGACTTATCCTCAATCCAAACAGAAAAATGCATATTCCCCAGAATTTTGCATGCATTCAAAGAAGAAACAACAAACAAATTGAAAATCAGAACACAAACAAGCATGGGACTAAAACTTATAAGCTAATAACTTTGCTCACGTAAAATAGAACAACACAACTAAATCAGCAATATATTGTGGTTCAATAATTGATAGTCAAGACTTTCCCTCAATCCCAAACAAAAAAATGCAGATTCCCCATAATTTGCATGCATTCAAAAGAAGAAAACCAACAAATTGAAAACCAACAACACACACAAACATGGGACTTAAACTTATAAATCAATAACTTTTCTCGTGCAACAGAAAACAACACAACTAAATCAGCAACATATTGTGATTCAAGCTAATTGATATTCAAGTTAAAACTTTTCCTCAATCCCAAACAGAAAAATATAGATTTCCCAGAATTTTTTGTGCATTCAAAAGAAGAAAACAACTAACAAATTGAAAGTGCGTCAAAACTAAAAGAACCCAGATTACGAAGTATGTTGTTGGTGCAAACGCGAGTCCTCCGAAGAAAACCGAGAAGACCACCGAAGAACGGGAAAGTAATCCCGAAGAACATCGTTATTGCTGCAATGAAAATATGTGATGCATGAACTTATGTTCAAGTAGGTTGAAAGAATCAAAGAGTTTTGGTTTTACTTACCAACATAAGAATTGTGAATAATGAATCGGAGCATTTGGGAAGGTGCGAACAATGAATCGAGGGGGGAAGAAGCGAGAAATGATGAAAATAATGGGGGAAATTAAAAGACGATTTTTACAGATGACACACAATTATAAGTGTACTCTGTGTTTTTGCAAAATTTTTGGATTATGACTATTAAATATGACACACAATATTGTAAGTAATAAATCGTTCAGATTTTAAAAAACATGGCATTTTGTTTATGAAACACATTTTTTGCAAGTCATAAATTAGTGTGTGTCATCGTTCGTGTGTCATTAAAAGTATATTTTCTTGTAGTGTGTGCCTCCTTTTCAACTACTTTCCCAATCTCTTTGTCCTCTGTTGCCTTTTTTTCAATTTGGTTTTGTCCTGACAATTGATTGTGGATGTCCGATGTATGATATGGATGCTTCATTATGCCATCTACTAACATTCATGATTTTATGGCCCTTGCAATGTCTTTGGATTGCATATTTTGTAACGGCCAACTAAAACCATCTTGACCTTTCCTTTTTTATATCCTCTTTTTTTTCTCTCATTTTTTATATTTTTTATTAAGCTAAAAGTGATTACAAAATAGTATATATTTTAAGTACTCTCAACCATTTGACAATAAAAGCTCAATCATCCTTACAATTGCTGATGCTCGAACCATGACCTCTAGAAATGACAACAATTCCTTTAACATTTGAGATTTACACTTTCTAAAACGTAATTCTTGAGATAAGTATAATATAACGAACAAAAATATGATTATTGTGATAAACGAAAAACATTCATTAAAGGTACATGAAATCTTATTAATTATAGTCTCTTAAAGAGTGATGATATGAATCAATTAATAATTATATTTAATGGTATAATTCATTATATTGTAATTATTGATTAAATGATATTATTATATAGGATTCCTCCACCAATAACTTTTCTAACAACTGAAGTCTTCAAAGTAAAAAGAGGTATCTAAAGGATCTTTCTCCATCAATTGTAGATTCTGGGTTTTCGTACTCTCAGATCAATCATTTTTTCTTTTCAGTCACATTCTTTTAACATGACCATTGATAGACCCAAATGATTTGTTAAAACCAAATTTATCTCTAGGTGTCATATTCATTCAACTTATTGACATACAAGTTGCAATCATGATCCTTAGTCTAACACGGACATTAAAAGCCACTATAAAACATCTATACTAGACTGAATAAAGGGTCTTCTTCTATTTCTTCACCTTTATCCTCTTCAGTTCATTCCTTCTCAAAATCTTTGAAACCATACGATTAGAATCATATTCAGTACCACCATGAATCAACGATTGTGGCTCTCTATTCAAATCAGAAACGATGAACTGCCATTAATCACCACAACCCTAATGTTTCCATCAACAATTTATGCGATTAATGTGAAACACCTCTTGACGTAATAATCAATCAAGATGCACCTCAAGAATAAAATAACCAACATAAACTCTCATCTTCTTCCTAAAATCTCCCCTGATGTAATTAGATTTTTCTGGCCAGCAACCACATATCGTGCTACAAAATTTCCATTAACAACATCGAGCTCCTTGGGCAGCCCGACTGTAATTGTAACAACAAATCAACCCACCCTTCAATGCTACAAAGGCATACGACAAGGAGAATAAAAGGAAAAAGGGATGATGTAACAACATAATGCACCCTCTTTATTATTTAAACGATTCTTCTTACGGGTGCTTAGGATTCGTCGATGATATTGTTCTAGAACTCGTTCCTATAGAGTGTGTTCTCATGGCTTACCCAAACTTGGCTCCGACATAACTTGACTAGATTGTGTGGTGTTTGGGGATAAAAGAAGGCGAACAAACCGGCCACATGATATGAAGAAATTAGCTTATGCTACGACCAAACTCCAAAAGCTAACATATGTGCTAATCATAACTCCAAAGGTAGCATCAAGAGAGGCTCATACAGATGATGAGGAAGCTTCCCAAGATACACAAGGAGTCACATCCTAGAAATCGAAGACTAACTTATAATGGAAGAGAAATGGCTTTTACAACATCACTTCTCCTACTATGCCTCATACAAGTAATTTTGTTAACCGTCATATAACTTATGACCATGGAAGCAGCCTCCCCATTAATTATCCGGATTGAAAATGCGTCTAGATAAAACTCACTAGTTAAGTTCTCATATTTGCCTTAGATAGACAGGATGAAATTGCTTGCAATATAGATAAGATCAGCCTATATACATTTGAGACTAGACAAGACTTAAAATAAAACTTAGTTGCTCCTTGCACAAAGGTTAGGGAAAACTACCTCTTAGCATACTGTGAAGTACTAAAACATCTTTAATACACATAAAGATCAAAGTCCTTATTCCTCCGTTTAAGTATTGTAACCCTTCAATGTTATTTCTTCTACTATAACTTCAGAAGTCACCTATTCTCTATTATGTTACCATAGTGTTGAGACGTCTCTACTTTGTAGCCATAGTTCTGAGATGTTCTTTTTCTAGCTAAGAGCGTTGAGCTGTCTCCTCTACATTCAAAAAGAAATAACTTCTTATTTTCATCAGCCAACCAGACTCCATTATCTATTGATAGTGTCGAGATACCTTCATTGAGCGTAGAGTTATCTTAACCCACAGTTACAACTTAAGGATTTACCAAATGGGTTGGGCTGCCTCGGATCTAACAATAAAAGTTTCTCCATTGTGCCCTAACAAACGTGGTGGAGATACCTTTGCACTAGCAAGAGATATATCACATAATTGTTTTTACCAAGGAAAAGATGACTATATCACACCTATAGAATCTTCTAACAAAGTGGAGATGCCTTCGCTAAACTTGCAGTGTGCCGTTGTAGGCTGAGTTACCTCCTCTGTCGTCCAAGAGTGTTGAGATACCTCTACTCCTATAAAATTAAAGTAACTCTTCCTAACAACAACCAAAAGAGTTTAGATGCCTACATCCTGGTAGTAGGAATAACTCCATGATCAATTCGGGTATCGAGATCCCTCCACCTGAAAGCGTTGAGATTTCTTTGTATGATTTGTTATATTATACCATTTAGGAGTTGTCTCACACTCTATCAACGGTCACTCAAAGGATTCTCCAAAGAGTGATGGGATGCCTCATCCTGTCCACCAAACTCCTCCGAGGATGTCGAGTTGTCCTCTATATTGGTCGAGGGCATTGAGATGCCTCTAGTCCTATATAATTAAAGGAACTCTTCCTAACACCGATTGAAAGAGTCAAGATGTCTTCATCCTAAAAATACGAATAACTCTATTTCTGATTCATAGGGCATCAGGATGTCTCCACACGACATCATTAAGATATCTTCGCATAGTTCATGATATTACATTAGGGAGGAGTTGCCTCACACTCTGTCACCGCTCAAAGGATTCTACAAAGAGCGATGGGATGCTTCCGCTCTCTATTGCTATTATGAGCGTTGAGATTGTTTTGCCTTAGCAAGGGGGACAAAGACTTCCCAATTACTTCCAGCAAGGTGAAGATGCCTCCACTCGTTCACCAAACTCCTGTTCGAGTGTCGAACTACCTCCTCAACAGTCGAATGCATAGAGATGTCTTCACCCCACCTTAAATGTAATGATCATACCATAATATTAACCCTATATACAAATAAGTAAAAGAGGAAGAAAAAAAATAAGTGGGTCGTAAAAGAAAAGTTGACGCCTCCAGCGGCTAAGGATGAACCATGAAACCCAAGTATCTATTTAATGGTTGAATCACTTGGAAGACACTCAATTATTAGTACACTTATAAATTAATTATCTAATTTGAAAAACTGATAAATTAGTCACTCAAATAATAGATTGTCTCGAACAAGTCATTGACCCGTTCAAAATGAAATGAAGTTGTCGTTAGGAAATATTTTCTTGATGATTTTCTCATTTGGTAAATTACAGCACATGCCATCTAAATATTACTAAGATTAAAAATCTGACACCCAATTATTAGTAAGATTACAATCAGGTCACCTAATTCCAAAAGTACACAAATGAGACACTGGATTAATCAAGAAATAAAACCCACTTTGAGTTTTGGACTTCTCAAAGATAGGGGGACCCATTCGATGATTCAAATTATTATGATCTCCAACGATCAGAACAATCATCCAATTCTACCCTTTACAAATACAGAGACATTCATATATAATACTTTTAAAAAATAAAAGAGCTTGAAAACGATGATGGGTTTAAGTCACAAAACTACTACAGTCAAACTCAACAATAAGTTTTGACAACCCTACTCACTTGAAATCTAATAAATTAGATGTGCCTCCTTAACACCATAAGCTTAATGGAAGCGGTATCAACATAGCCTATAGACTTGGAGAACTTAGTAAGGATGTCTCTTTCATGATTTCTCATCAGACCCTTAATGCTTTTAAGCCTATAGCTCTCATTCACAAGGGCATCCAATCTAACCTGAGAAAGCCTTTTAAAGGAGCAGACCTGCCAATCGTTTCCTCTTGGAACCAGAAACATAAAAATATTTGAATACGAGATAAAACTACAACTCAAATATAAAGAATACAACAATTTAGCATGATCTCACCACCTCGGTCGTAATAAGGCTAGATCAAGTAATTAAATTCCATATAGGATGACCTCATTTATGAAACGTTAAACAGTAATGTAATTCTTTAAAGATGATCAAATTGACTTTTTAGGATAAAATTGAATCTAAATGAAAAAAAAACTTTATAATCCTAAGAAAAACATTAAAAATATTCTCTAGTGACCAACTATAACGCTCGTTTCACTTTTAACAACTTCGCAACATGTATTTTAATTTTGATTAATAATAAACATGAACTCCTGTGACTTCGGTGATAAAAGAATTATTGTTATTCCTTGAGGTATTAGATTCAAACATCGACAAATACCATGAGTACGAGCGATCAAATACTCTTCTCCCTTCCTCGCAAACTCTTCTCACCTTCATCAAAAGTGAAAAACTCATGGATCTTTAAAATATTATCATAAATCAGTTTTAAGAAAATATACATTTCATGTTCTAGAATAAAAAAATTGAGATTGAGTTACATTATTTTTATTTGTAATTTTCTAATAGTTGGGTGACCATGGTTTTCTCTTGTTATTCATCTAAATCCCCAATCCTTTAAAGTTTGAGTTGCAAAATCACCAATTACGTAATTTGTTTACCTTATATTAAAGGTGCACATTAGGAGCTAAGTATCTACCAAATTAGGTTTCTGATATTAGTTTTCGGTGTTGAATTCATTTTCTCTTATATTCAAAACAATTGATTTTGTTCTAAGGGTCTGTTGTGCTTTGATCTTTTAGTGGTGGATTTTAAATTTTGGTGGTGGAATTCATATGATATGTGTATAAAATCTATGCAAAGTGATAATTATTTGTGTTAAATTTTAATTAAGATAAAAAAATAATGTCAGTCTAAAAAAACTTTATTTTAATATAGTTTTGATATAAAAAATAAAGGGACTGAAAATAAATTGCAGGAAATTAAAAGCCGGAAATAAAAGACTAAAGAATTAAACTAAAATAAAGAAAAATGAAGTGCATGAATTAAAAAAAACAGAAAATTAAACTGATGAAATTTAAATAGCATAAATATAAAATTACACAAAAATAAAAGGTAAAGGGCTAATTTTTAGAATTTTACCAAGACCGTAAATAACAGGATTCATACCAAAGGGTGGTTCATCGCGAGGTCGTAAATTAGTTCTCATGCTTTTTAGAAATTAGTAAGTTAGAAGTATTTAGAAGTTAGAAGTTAGTAAAAAAGTTAAAACTTTATCCTGGCCATAATGATGCGGGTTGTACCCCAGGGAGGATCATCGCAAGGTCGTATTAAACATTTAATAACAATATTTAATAAAAGGGACTCAAATGCAATAAAAATAAAATGCAGTATATTAATTTGAAATAAAACAAACATAAATAAGTGACCAAATCAAAATAAAAAAAGAAGAAGGTAAAATACCTTAAAAATGTATTGTTTTCTTTTCTTTTCGAATCGGGGAAGAAAATTGCATTCGCTCATTTTTTTTGAATGGGGAATGAGGACCTTTATACATCCTTTTTTGGGGTTTTATAATAACCCATTTACAGTGGTTACCAAATGAAAAATAAAAAATCTCAACTTTTTTGCTTTTGTTAGTATGTGCACGATGAATGCTGATGGAGTAATCAAAGGGGCCTCGTCTGTGCTGGCAGTTGTCGTGGATGACAAGAGTGGGGGACCATTACATGTTGTCGATAAAGCACTCGGAACCATCTTGTGTGAAAGTTTGTTGTCGTTGAAGGGACCACGGTGCGAGTGGGAAGGCTTGGGACACTGCTTGTTGTCTCAAGTGGCACGATATCCGCCGTCGTGGAGTTGAAATCGCGGATAGCCACTTCGTTGTGAAGTTGAGCCTTGACTTGAATATCCTTCGTCGTGAAGTTGA
This sequence comes from Hibiscus syriacus, assembly GCF_006381635.1. Taxonomy (NCBI): domain Eukaryota; kingdom Viridiplantae; phylum Streptophyta; class Magnoliopsida; order Malvales; family Malvaceae; genus Hibiscus; species Hibiscus syriacus. The sequence goes on along the minus strand of NW_024062716.1, from coordinate 884,373 downwards.
AATCCAAGTGTTGTATGTTGCGGGTGGACACAATTCCCTTCGTCGTGAAGTTGAAACCGTGGAGACCCCTTTATTGTGAAGTTTGGCTTCGAGCTAGATATCCTTCGTCGTGAAGTTGAAATCCACTCTCGAGCAAATTGTGTTGTTTCGAGAGAAACTTTCAATCTGTCGAGTTGGTCGAAGTGTAGCTTCTTGCTGCTGAGTTAAGCAACTAACATGAATCTTTAAGGTGCTTTTGAATCGAGTATCCTTCGTCTTGAAGTTGAAACTTGACTCTAAAAGTTGTAAAAAATTATGTATGTGGAAAATGATAAATATGATGCTCTAAAATGTATGCATAAGATGCATGTAACATGAATTGGTTATATTTTATCTCCTGAAAAAGGTCTGATAATTTGCATTAGGATGTTGAATCCCCAAATGATGCCCCAATATCAAAAAATGCCCCAATATTTGATGTTGAATCTCCAAAGATGCCCCAAATGTTCCTCATTTCTTGCTTCAGCATTCTAAATATTAGTAAGATTACAAATATTTCACCCAATATTTAGTAATATTACAATTAGGTCACCTAATTTAAGAAAGACACAAATGAGACATTGGATTAATTGAGAAAGAAAACCCATTTTAAGTTTTGGACTTCTCAAAGATCATGGGATTCATTCGACGATTCCAATGGTAGAGAGACTGGAGTTGGTGAGAGGGAGGATATCACTAGGTAGAAGTCATCTAGTGGTCAATAACGTAGATCGAGGTTCAAGAAATTTAAAAGTTTTGCAAGGTGATTTTAAGGTTTTTGAGTGAGATTCTCGAGAATCTAATATGGTGAATTGAATGGGGGAGATTGAGATGAATCTTATGGTGGAAATTCAGGATTCATTGCCCACCTCGTATGGTGTTTCACGGTCCAATGACCTGTTTGTTACAATCGATTGAGTGACTCGTTTGTAAGTTTTAGAAGGTTGGTGATCCATTTGTAATCTTGCAAATAAATCAGTGAGCTTTGGTGTAATATACCCTTATTCAATTAGCACATTGTTTTGAAGGTCAAACCTTAAACATTGACGTCAACTTGTATCACAATTGTTATCATTTATTGATTTTGTTCAAAACTGGAACATAGGCAATGCGATTAACAATGTTTCTACTGCAATTTCTACGAATCTCAGCATATTTTATATATTAGCAGCCTCGTCCTCGTGTGTCTTAAAAAGGAGGTGGTAGCTTTGCTTGACCAGGCGGCCCTTGAGAGATGGTAAAAAAAGGCTCCTGAAAGAAACAGTCTAACGGTCTAATCATTGATATGCGAAGTCCAAAACCAACAAATTCACGTATTTCTATGAAGTTCCTACGTATCTATAAATTACGCGACCGCATGCTCGACATACACAACACAAACCTCATCGAGATTAAGCCTACTACTTGCGTACTTGTCATGGCTTCCCGTAGTAACTTTCTTCTTCATGCATTTCTTTGGTTGGCTCTTGCAACCACTGCTTTTTCCTTATCACCCAAATTTTATGACAGAGTTTGTCCCCAAGCTTTGCCTGCCATCAAGAGAATAGTGCAGGCTGCTGTCCACAGAGAGCCCCGCATGGGTTCTTCTTTGCTTCGTTTGCACTTCCATGATTGCTTCGTTAATGTATGTTATCCTTGATTAATTTTTTGAAAAGTTTTAGTATTTGCATATAAATCTTCAACTGCATTGTGTTGCAGGGCTGTGATGGTTCACTTCTTTTGGATTCTACCCGTGCTTTCGAAACCGAGAAAAATGCACGTGGAAATTTGAATTCTGTGAGAGGTTTCGAAGTTGTAGATGAGATTAAGGCTGAAGTGGACAGAGCTTGTGGACGCCCCGTGGTCTCTTGTACTGATATCTTAGCAGTGGCTGCTCGAGATTCCGTAGTTGCGGTAAAGTCCTTTATTGCCTCTAATATTTATCATGTAAAAACCAATATTTCTAAACGAAAACTACCATGATTGCAGCTTGGAGGTCCAGCATGGAAGGTTCGTTTGGGTAGGAGAGACTCAACCACGGCTAGTAGGGCCTTAGCCGACAGTGTGCTTCCATCGGCTTCAATGGATCTTCCTGCATTGATCGACAACTTCAAGAACCAGGGCTTGAACCAGAGAGATCTTGTAGCTCTCTCCGGTGGAAACACCATTGGCTTATCAAGATGTTTAATCTTTAGGAACAGAATTTACAATGCAACCAATATTGACCCTGCCTTTGCCAAACAGCGTAGAGCCACTTGCCCACGCACCGGAGGGAACACTAATCTCGCTCCTTTCGATTCTACACCTGCCAAGTTTGACACTGCATACTTCAGCAACCTAGTGAAGCAAAGGGGACTACTCACCTCAGATCAGGCTCTTTTCAATGGCGGCTCCACCGATAAACTTGTAAAGACTTACAGCTTGAACCCTGATGCTTTCTGGAATGATTTTGCGAAGTCTATGATTAGGATGGGAAACATTAAGCCTTTAACCGGAAAACAAGGACAGATTCGTATCAACTGCAGGAGGGCAAATTGATGACAATCTCAACATCAACTAATTCTTGTTATTTTATTAATTGCATGGGTCAAAGTGTCTTTATTCGACGGCACTACTTGATAGAAATGTCACCTTAAGTGCCTCTTATATTGTTTCAATCTTTTCATTGTAATATTTTCAAGTGTATTTATTAAAATAATTATTAATATAAGTATCCTCGAGATTTATTTTATATCATATTATATGCAAATTAATTATTTGTATTTATATTCATGGTGAGGCTATATGGACATTATAGTTGTTTCAGAACGAAACAATCTTTAAAAGACGAGTCTGAAATTTTCTCATGGTTAGATTATATGGCCTAGCTTTGGCAAAGGCACTATCTCAAACATTGGTATAAGGAAAAGAGTTCTCATAATATACTATTAAAAAGAAAAATGTCAACAATTTAAACTAAGATCGAACTCAAACCGAAGGAACACAACAATCATTGTTTAAGACACACCAATACACAACCCAACTATGAACAACCTAAACTTGACACCCTTTATATATAATTCCAACTTTTGCGACGTAATCCATAAATTATTATGATATCCAACGATCAAAACAATCTTCCAATTCTAATTCGTACAATTAGAGAGACATTTATAAATAATACTTTTAAAAGAGAAAACAACTTAATTTTGGAAAAGATCAGGTCTGAGAAAAACAAATATATTTGGACTCGCCGTCAACCTTTGCGTTAGGTAGGTAGAACACCTAAAAATATCCTGTAAAACAATTTTAGGAAAAATAATTTTAAAAGAAAAAACGGTTTGCGTTTAACCAGAAACTCGTTTTGAAAAGGGTTCGAAGTTGATTACGCGTGGTGAAGGATGAGCACATTCACAGTGCCCAAAATTGGTACTTAAGCGATTATACGTCATCTAAATAATGAAAATTGCAAATTCGAATATGTATTTAAATTACGATATGTTTTTGAGAAATTTTAAAAAATATATTATTTTGTACGAACAATCCTCGAAAAACACACTTCTTGTCAGTAAAGGCATGTTTCTATAGATTCCTCATACGTAATAATATTGCCGTATTTTTTAATCATAAAATACATACATTTGATAAAATAAAAAACTCAAATACAAACGAATAACATTTTGTACAGACAATCTTTAGAAACACATTCCTTGTCAGTCAAAACTTGTTTTCATTAATTATCCTCACAAAATATTATTACTTTTATTAAGAATATAATCTATGACAAAAAATAATCATACTGTACATATTACTTTTATCAAAACAATAATATATACGAGTGTACATGATAATATTTGCACATATGCTACACGAATTATGATGGACTAAATCGTAATGGATGAAATCATATAAAAATTGAATACTAATAAATTTAAAAAAAAAACATTAAGTTAAATCGCACATTTAAACACGGGAAAGAGACAGGAAAATAGATAAAGAACGCTAAATACACATATTAAAATCTAAATAAACCATCCATATATAGAACTAAAATGATAGATATAAAGATATAATGCTAAATATATCGGAACACACAACAATGGCCACCAAGTAATCATGGGATTATAATAAAATGCATAAAAAAATAAAGGGACCGATAATAAATTACAGAAAATTAAAACCTGGAAATAAAAGATTGAAGGATTAAAAGAAAAAAAGAAAAATGAAGTGCATGAATTAAAAGAACAGAAAATTGCAGTGCTGAAATTAAATCAACATAAATATAAAATTGCACAAAATAAAAGGTAGAGGGTTAATTTTTAGAATTTTACGCATACCATAAATAGCACGATTCATACCCTAGGATGGGTCCTTGTGAGGTTGTAAATTAGTTCGAATATTTTTTTAGAAATTAGTAAGTTAAAAGTTAGAAGTTAGTAAAAAAGTTAAAATTTTACCCGAGCCATAATAATGCGGGTTGTACCTCGGTGCGGCTCACCGCAAGCCCGTATTAAACGTTTAATAACAATATTTAATAAATGGGACTGAAATGTAATAAAAATAAAATGTAACAGATTAATTCAAAATAAAATAACATAAATAAGTGACCAAATTGAAATAAAATAAAAATAGTAGGTCGAAATAAAATAAAATAAAAAATAATGAAATGATGAACAAAATGTTAATATGCGCTAAATATGTAGGGACTACTATACGATTAGACCTAAACTCCTAAATATTTATGTTAATATTGGCATTTAGGTTAAAAAAATTAAACCTGAACTAAATAAACACACAAAGCTTTCTCAACTTTCCCTCTCCTCCTACAACTGCCGCTCCCCAACACAGCCCTATTGCCACACTCCAACCACCATACATCGGTGGTGGTTTCCTCCCTTCCAACCACCTTTATAGGCGGACAAACAAGCCTAAACAAGTACCTTATCATTACCTTTTTAACTTCTCCCAACCCTTTCTTTTCTCTCTTGACCGAGAGCTCCCAAAGCCCATGGTTAGCCACCGTATTTTGAGGCGAAAAACGAACCTCTGACCACCACCATGGCCACTGAGCACACCAACACTACCCCAAAAAGATCCCAACTTTTCACCTTCTTCTATAGATAAAAATTGAACCCCAAGATAGTAAATCGACCCATAAAGACTTAAAGGCTTCGACTTTCTCCCCTCCACTGGCCTTAGTTCCGACGAGGAGTTCGAGCAACCCCGGCAAGCAATTATACCCCTCTCATTTCTTATTATTCTACTTTGGTTCTAAAACCCAAATAAATTGGTACCGAAAATAAAAAAGAGTAAGGTAAAATACCTTAAAAAATGTATTGCTTTCCTTTCTTTTCGAATCGAGGAAGAAAATTACATTCGTTCTTTTTTTTCGAATGGGGGAATGAGGATCTTTTTTACATCCTTTTTTTGGGGTTTTATAAGAACCCATTTACATTGGTTACCAAATGAAAAATAAAAATCTCATATGTTGAACTATGTTTCGATATAACAATTTAAGGCAAAATGGTTTTTGGACTTGAATTGAATTTACAAAATGTATTTGGACTTAATTGAATTTATTCAAAATTTACAAAAATAATTCAAAGTTCTTTTAATTTAAAATTGCAGTATGTAAAAGGGGAACCGATTCCCCCAAGGGGGTACCGATTCCCTCACTGTTCATCAGCCCAACGATCATAATATTTGAATATTATGAAGGGGTATCGATTCCCTATGAAGGGGTACCGATTCCCCCCATTCTGGGTAGCCTATTTTTGCAGAAAAATCATTCCCAAACGGCTCCAAAACATCCCCAACGGCTAGATATGACTTCAAACACATTCCAAGCTATAAATACAAGCTAAGGACACTTGAAGAAGTAAGAGAACAACTATCCAAGCAATCAAACACAAGAGAAGAGTTTTTCATTCTTATTTCATCTTTCTCTTGTAAATATTTTGTTCTTTTAAGCTTAATTCTTGTAAACACCTACCTTAGAGAGGTTTTATTGTTTACATCTTTTATCCTTTTGTAAAGGGGAAAGGTTCTAGCTTAGCCCGTGTAAAAGCTAGGGAAAGGTTCTAGTTTAGCCCGGAAAAACTAGGGAGTTGTAAGGTTATCTCTTTGTCCTCAAAAGAAATAAAAAATTAGTGAATTTGTTGGAAAATCCTTGGTGAGGAGCTAAGGTAGTGGACGTAGACTTTGATTGAGAAAGTCGAACCATTATAAATCGCTGTGCAATTCTCTATCTTTCAATCTTCTTACTCCCTAAACACAAAACCGTTCCGACCCCTCTTTACAAATCGTTCCGGTTGTCGTTTCGAGCTTCCGAAAATCCTAACAATTGGCATCAGAGCCTAACTCATTAAGAAGGTTTAACCACCTTGAGACGATCCTAGAAGAAGCTCTACCAATTCCCGACTCAACCGAGAAGATGGCTTCCACCTCCGGCTCGTTCCACATGGAAGACTCCCTACCAACGGACAAGCCTCCATACTTCAATGGAGACAACTATCATCATTGGAAGAAATTAATGAAGGTATTCATCCAATCCAATGATCTTGATGTATGGGAGATAATCGAGAATGGCTACTCTTCTCCAAAGAAGAAGGAGAAGAAGCAGAGTGACAAAGAACGGAAGAAAGCTCAACTTAATGCCAAGGCCATGCACATGTTGTTTTGTGCATTTGGTCCTGAAATCTATGAAGGGGTTTCTTCATGTTCAAGTGCCAAGGAGCTTTGGAATAAGTTCGAGGAAATCCATGGAAACAAGAAAGAAGAACCAACAAAGGTGGTGTCTCTAATGGCTTATGAAGAGCCCGAGGTATCTTCTAACTCAAATGAACTTAATTCATATACATTTGATGAGTTACAAGATGCTTTTAATAGGTTATATTCGGAGTTTGAGACCATGAACTCCAAATATAAGAAAATGATTTCAAAATTTAAATTGAAAACGATTTTCTTTGAAAACAAAAATAGATTTTGAAAGCCAAAATGAAATTTTGAAAAGGATTTAGAGCTTTCAAAAATAAAAATTGATAGTTTTGAAAAACAAAATTTTGATTTAAAAGTTAAGCTTGAATGCTTAACAAAGAAAAAGAAATCATTTTAAATAATTCATTTAGTTCAATAATGACAATATGCTCACATTGTCATTATCATGGTCATTTGGAACATACTTGTCCTTTGAAGAAAGGAAACATTTTAAAATTAGCAAGTATGGGTTCCGAAAGGAACAAGGGCATTGAACTAACGTCCAAGGATCCAAAACAATTTGGATACCAAAATTACTTAAATGTCTCTTGTAGGTGTGTGGGAGCAATGATGATGTGAGTGATGATTCAAGATGCTCTAGCCACACATGAAAAATGAATGGGTAACCTCTAAGCTTAATGCTTTTAATTTAGGTTATTGGTTGCTCATTGATTTTAAACATGCATGAGTTTTGGTTTTAAATGATTATGCATCATTGTTTTAATCTCATGTATATTGAAAAGATGATTATGATGAACATTTATTTTTGAGAATTTTTAGTTCATCATAATGAATTTTGGTCAAATTGGTTTTAAATGCTAATGATATCTCTCTAACAATTGATATCAAATTTCAAAATACTTTGATTTTATAAATTTTAATTTTTGGCCTAAATTTGAATGTTTATGCATGTGGTCTAAATGAAAATGATATCTCTAGCAATTGATATCAAATTTTTAAAATTGCATAACATTTTGGAAAACTTTATGCAAATGCACTTAATTTTAGCAATTGGTATTAATATCAAATTTCGACAATTGGTATTGCATAAAGTATTTTAGACTTGGATATATTGAATTTCATGTGCTACAAACATGTTTGTTATTCTTTTTAGAAATTCAATATTTTGTTTAAGTGTCAAGATCTTAAAAGCTTAATTTTGTTTTGAATACATTTATTGAGGGGGAGCTTTGATTTTTCAAATGATTTTTAAATGTAAAATTTACTACTTACTCTCCAAAGTTATTTTAAACTTCAAAGATCGAATTATTTTTGATATAACAAAAAGGGGGAGAAGTTTAGTTTGAAAAATTCAATTTCTTAATGAAAAAGGGGGAGCTTAACATTTTCATATGTTTTCCAACAGTTAGTATCTTTTCATTAAACATTTTATTAAGGGGAGTTTTTGCCAAAACAATTTTTTCAAATTTTTGTTATATCAAAAAGGGGGAGATTGTTGAACTATGTTTCGATATAACAATTTAAGGCAAAATGGTTTTTGGACTTGAATTGAATTTACAAAATGTATTTGGACTTAATTGAATTTATTCAAAATTTACAAAAATAATTCAAAGTTCTTTTAATTTAAAATTGAGCACAAAAATGTTTTATGAACAGTAAATCACTGTTTGAACAGTAACCCGAGGCTAAAAAATTCCAGTATGTAAAAGGGGAACCGATTCCCCCCAAGGGGGTACCGATTCCCTCACTGTTCATCAGCCCAACGGTCATAATATTTGAATATTATGAAGGGGTATCGATTCCCTATGAAAGGGGTACCGATTCCCCCCATTCTGGGTAGCCTATTTTTGCAGAAAAATCATTCCCAAACGGCTCCAAAACATCCCCAACGGCTAGATATGACTTCAAACACATTCCAAGCTATAAATACAAGCTAAGGACACTTGAAGAAGTAAGAGAACAACTATCCAAGCAATCAAACACAAGAGAAGAGTTTTTCATTCTTATTTCATCTTTCTCTTGTAAATATTTTGTTCTTTTGAGCTTAATTCTTGTAAACACCTACCTTAGAGAGGTTTTATTGTTTACATCTTTTATCCTTTTGTAAAGGGGAAAGGTTCTAGCTTAGCCTGTGTAAAAGCTAGGGAAAGGTTCTAGTTTAGCCCGGAAAAACTAGGGAGTTGTAAGGTTATCTCTTTGTCCTCAAAAGAAAGAACAAATTAGTGAATTTGTTGGAAAATCCTTGGTGAGGAGCTAAGGTAGTGGACGTAGACTTTGATTGAGAAAGTCGAACCACTATAAATCGCTGTGCAATTCTCTATCTTTCAATCTTCTTACTCCCTAAACACAAAACCGTTCCGACCCCTCTTTACAAATCGTTCCGGTTGTCGTTTCGAGCTTCCGAAAATCCTAACATCAACTTTTTTTCTTTTGTTTGTATGTGCACGATGGATGCTGATAGAGTAATCGAAGAGGGCTCGTCTGTGCTGATAGTTGTCGTGGAGGACGAGAGAGCGGGGGGGGGGGGGACCAATGCATATTACTGATGAAGAACTCGGGACCACCTTACGTGAAAATTTGTTGTCAAATGAGGGACTATGGTGTTGTTGGGAAGGCTTGGGTCCACTGCTTGGTAGCCACGGTTGAAGCTGACGAGGCAGGGGTGGCGCTGGCAGCTACAACTTCTCCATATGTTTGGGTTTAGATTTGTTTTGTTAATACTTTGGGCTATGTGGGCCATTTGATTTAGGGTTTATAATTTGGCAATTAAGGTATTGTATGGATAGATTTGAAGTACTAGTAATGGTTTGTAATTGGACTATTTGGTTATTTGTTTGATTGATTCGTGGCATTCTTTTCTTTTTCACAAAGGCAAAAAGGTACATATTGAAGTTCATGTACTCGAATAAACGAAAGCCCAACAATCTATTCTTTGCCCAAATAAAACCAATTTGATCTTCAAATTTATCCAAGTTTGATTAAAGAACTCGGACAAAATTGGTATTACAGATGGGTTTAAGTAACAAAATTGCAACAATCCGACTCAACAATAAGCTTTGACAACTCTACTCACTTGAGATCGAATAAACCTCTTTAACCCCATAAGCTTAATGGAAGTGATATCAACATTACATTTGTTCTTTTTTTTTCAAAAGGGGAAAATGACTTTTTTACATCCTTTTTTGGGGTTTTATAATAACACATTTATAGTGGTAACCAATGAAAATAAAATCTCATCTTTTTTGCTTTGTTTGTATGTACACGATGGATGTTAATGAAGTAATCGAAGGGGGCTGGTTTGTGCTGGCAATTATCGTTGAGGATGAGAGAGCAGGAGGACCAGTGCATGTTGCTCCTAAAGCACTCAGGACCACTTGCCATGGAAGCTTTCTGTCGTTGGAGGAATCACGGTGATGTCGGGAAGGCTTGGACCACTACTTGGTGGTCACGATTGAAGATGACGAGGCAGGGGTGGCATTGGCGGTTATAACTTCTCAATAAGTTAGGGTTAATTTTTTTTAATGGTTTGGGCTCTATGGGCTAAATGAAAAATAAATATCTTATATTTTTTTTGCTTTTGTTTGTATGTGCACGATGGATGTAGATATATATATAGTTAGAGAAAGTTGAAATGAGCTGGTTTGTGCTAGTAATTGTCATGGAAGAGGAGAGAGAAGGGGACCAGTGGATGTTATTGCTGAAGTACTCGAGACCACCTTGTGCGGAAGCTTGCTGTCATTGGAGGGACCCAGTGCTACTGGGAAGGTTTGGGACAACTGCTTAGTGGTTACAATTAAATCTAACAACGCAGAGGTGGCGTTGGCGGCTACAACTTCTCAATATGTTAGGGTATATTTTTTTGGTTAATGCTTTGGGCTATGTGGGCCTTTAGTTTAGGGTTTGTAGTTTAGCAATTGGGTTTTTGTATGTATAGATTTCAAGTACTCATAATGGTTTGCAATTGGACTGTTTGGTTATTTGTTTGATTGATTATGGCATTCTTTTATTTTTCACATAGGCAACAAGGTCCAATTTGAAGTTCATCTACTCGTATAAACGAAAGCCCAACAATCTATTCTTTGGTCAAACCAAATCAATTTGATTTTCAACTTTATCCAAATTTGATTAAAGCACTTAGAAAAAATTAAGGTATTATAACAGCCCCTATTTGCTTGTTGTTGTGAAACAAGAATGTAGCAAAGACATCTAATGGCCTAATTTCGTCTTACTTGCTTGCAACTCCAGTTTTGGCACCAACATCCTTCTTCAATCTTTTATTGTTTTGGCAGTCTAAGTTTTAATCGAATAATTTTCTTCTTTGTATCCAACAATCTTCTCATTCGATTTGCCTCAATCTCTCAAATGTTGAACCAAATTTGGAAATAGTCTACTTGATAAGAAACTTTCGAAATCGCTTTCTTACTTTTCAAAAATTTCATTTTCTGGAAATCTTAAATGAGAAACTTTGAAAATCGCTTTATCATTTTTTACAAATATCATATAAAAACATGTTAGTGGTCGGGTAACATGCCTTACTTCAAAGTAAAGATTTTTTTTCGTAAATTGGGCTCCTCTATTCTTGAGATTATGCAATTTTGAACTTGATATCCTCTATCTTTAAATTTTACTTTCTCTTTTCAAGGTTTTATTTTCCTAAATATTCAATTTTCTTGAAAATATATAAAATGTTTATCTTGAATGTGCAATGTAATTGTCTATGTATGAAAATAATGTTTTTAGGAATGCAGTAATGCGATTCAAGCATAATCTAAGAAAAACACTCGTGAGAGGGAAAAACCATCCTTAATAAAAGGGAATATTCTAGAAATCTTCTCATGAGAGGTGAAAAGGTCTTTAACAAAGACGAAGTTAGGATTTTCAAGGAAATAATCCTAAATAGACGAAGTTGGTTTCTACAGAAACTGTCTTAAGGAAGACAAGACTAAAGTTTTGGGAAACAATCGTTAGAAAGACCAAATTGAGCTTTCTAGGAGACATGTCCTAAAAAAGTTAAGATTGAAGTTTCTAGGGAAACAATCTTTAGAAAAATAAAATTGGTTTATCATAAAGGATTTTAAAGACATCCTCACGAGAGGGGAATCAAAGCTTTTTATGTTGTACGCCTTAAAAGTAAAAATGAATGTCTGACGCAAAAATGCAAATTCATTCGAAATGTAGGTCAATGATGTTGATGTATGTTTTATTGATCGATGGCCATAAATGGATGCTCACGAAGTCCTCGTTCTTGTCGTGATTGAATCTTCTTCGTCCTTTTTCACACCGGTGGGTATAATCAAATTTTCAGATCACAGTAACAGGCTCTTCTTTCCCCAAACAAATTTTACTCGCAAGGTTCAGTTTTCTTTCCACTAGTTTCTGATTCAGAGATTTCAGGTCAGAGAGTCTATTATCAAAGACACATCACCAATTTCTAGGAGGGATTTGTTTTGTTTGAAAATGTTTTTCGTCCTCTTTCATTTTTTAAATATAAAAAATTTCATAGAAAAACTTTATGACAACAAAATGATGCCCCTCTCTTTGGGTTCACAATTGAAACAAATCATAAAACAAGAGTTCGTTGAATATCAAACAAATCATCTGCACTTTTAGCCAATTAAGATTATAGTGCTTTGACAAGCGTCAAGACTAGTGGTAATTTTGAGGCTTAGGCTGATTTTGGAAAGGTATAGTGTTTTGAGTTGGCTTCTTTTGATGTTTATATTTATAAAACAGTCACGATATTTATCTTTTGGAAACATTTACTGGTTCCAAGTTCTCGTGAGTACCATTGGGATGTGTGGTGCTTTATAAGATCATTTTTATGCAACAGTTGCTCAATCTTCATATTCGAGCCATTTTTTTGGGTTTTCAACTGGAAACCTCCTTTGGTTCGAAGATGCCTTTTGCAAGTTTTCATCTTGAACCCTCCTTTTTTATTTTTTTCCTTATTTTTCTCTATCATGCATTAAAGATTTTAGAAAACTCTTTTTCTAGTAAAAACATTAACCTTGAGGTGTATAGTGAAATTTGAAGATGGTCTCTCCCACTTAGAAATTCATTCAAGATTAGATCGCCTCTTGAGTCGATTTGGGAAGAGTTATATAGATTATTAAAGTCATCAATGGCCTCCGCTTCAAACTTCGACTCCAGTCTCGATTCGATGCCCGTCAACAAGCCTCCTTTCTTCAATGGAGCTAACTATGCCTATTGGAAGAATAGAATGATGTAATTCATTCAAGCAAGTGACATGGGAGCATGGAATGCTGTAGAAGAAGGATACATCAAACCTCTCACCCATCCAAGGTTGTGGAGTGAAGGAGAGACAAGAATGTTCCAGCTCAACTCCAAAGCCATCCATATTATTTTTTGTGCTCTTGGACCAGATGAATACGGAAGAGTTTCATCGTGTACAACCGCCAAAGAAATATGGGACAAGCTTCAAGTCACACATGAAGGTACATATGAGGTAAAGAAATCAAAAATTAGTATTCTAACGCATAGCTATGAAAATTTTAGGATGAAACCAAATGAAGACATCAAAGCTATGACGGATAGATTTTCAACGATTGTCAATGGTCTCAAATCATATGGAGATATCATCTCAAATGAAAAGCTTGTGAGGAAGTTAGTCTACTCCCTCCCAAAATCATGACAATCAAAGAAGACGGCAATCATCGAGTCTAAGGACCTATCGTCCTTAACTCTTGAAGAACTTATCGGTTCACTCCTCACTCATGAAATGATGCTTGAAGATGAGGTGGACCTTGATAAAGTTGAAGAGACACCAAAGGAAAAGGAGAAGAAGAAAAATATTGGAGTTGCTCTCAAATCCACAAAGATGAGAGTGATTCTAATAATGATGATGATGACGAGGAAATGGCATTGTTTGCCAAACGGTTCAGAAAAATGATGAGACCTTACCAAGGAAGAAAATTCAAATGAAACGAAGGTCTCAAAAATGAACCAAAAGAGAAGGACCCAATCATTTGCTATGAATGCAAAAAGTCGGGGCATGTCAATATGATTGCCCACAATTGAAGAAAAAGGGTCAATCAAAGAATAAGCACAAGGCTCATGTGGCTATATGGAGCGATGAAGAAAGTTCCGATGAAGAGGAACAAGAAGTAGCAAACTTGTGCTTGATGGCATTCGGGGAAGATTCTAAGGTAACCTCTAACTCATCCGATTTTGATGATTTATCTTATGATGAGTTATTTGAGGAGTACAATGGGTTGGCTTGGATTATGAGAAATTGTTTCTAAAATATAAAAATGATGTTTCAAAATTGAAAAATGAAAACAAACTCATATCCAAATCCAACAACGATCTTGAAAGTAAAATCAAAGATTTGCAAATCAAACTAGAAGAGTTTGAAAAGAAAAATTTAGATTTGCAAAATTTACTTTCAAAGATCAATGATGATCATCAAAAGAAAATTGATGATCTTAAAACTTCTTTTGATAAAGTTGGAACAAAACATTTTGAAAAAGGTGGAAATTCAAAATCCAACTTTGTTAGAAAAAGTTTTAGAAACTACAATCATAGAGGTCCCCAAAGAACCTCTAATGGAAAAATCATTAGAAGTATGTGGGTTCCTAAAGAACTCATTACTACTAAAGATAAAAATATCCTACACAAATGGATACGTAAGGGGACTAGGATTTTGGAAACTAATGAATATGGACCCAAAAGAATTTGGGTACCAAAAATCAAAAATTAATCTATGTTTTGTAGGGAAAGGAGCATTGCTACGAGGCACGAGAAACAAATTCAAATTCATGGTACCTTGATAGTGGATGCTCAAGACATATGACCGGAGACAAGCCGGTTCATTGAGCTTAACGCCAAAAATGGAGGAGAAGTGACTTTTTGAGACAATTCAAAAGGTCACATTGAAGGTATTGGTACAATAGGTAATACCTCTTCCATACAAATTAAGAATGTTTTATATGTGAATGGATTAAAGCATAATCTATTGAGTATTAGTCAATTATGCGATAAAGGATTCAATGTCTTATTTGAAATTAATGGTTGTAAAGTCATTGACATTGCATCTAATCGGATTATGCTTGTTGGTCATAGAATAGGAAACATTTACATGGTGCATTTAGATTCTATTGATATGACTAATTTATGCCTAGTTGCTAAGGATGAGCATGATAGTTGGTTATGGAATAGGAGACTAGGTCATGCTAGTATGAGTGTTTTGCAATGGTTAATTCAAGGAGACTTAGTAAGAGGGTTGCCTAAGCTTAAATTTGATAATGATAAAATCTGTGATGCTTGTGCTAAAGGAAAACAAAAACGAGTTTCTTTTAAATCTATTAATGATGTATCAACTAGTAGAGTATTACAATTGATCCATTTAGATCTTTTTGGGCCAACTAGAACTACTAGCTTGGGAGGAAAACAATATGCATTTGTCTTGGTAGATGACTATTCTAGATACACTTGGGTTCTATTCTTAAGTACTAAAGATGAAGCATTAGAAAATTTCATCACATTTTCAAAAATAATCCAAAAATGAAAAAGGTTACTCTATCACTAGTGTTAGAAGTGATCATGGAACTGAATTTGAAAATCTTGGATTTATTGAGTTTTGTAATTCTAATGGTATTAGCCATAATTTTTCTGCACCTAGAACCCCTCAACAAAATAGAGTTGTTGAGAGGAAAAATCGAACTTTAGAAGAAATGGCTAGAACCATGCTTTGTAAAAATAATTTGCCAAAATATTTTTGGGCGGAAGCCACAAATACCGCTTGTTATGTTGTAAATCGAGTAATGATTAGGCCAATTTTAAAGAAAACTCCATATGAAATTCTCAAAATAAAAAGCCCAACATTAGCTATTTTCATCCTTTTGGATGTAAATATATTTTTTTTAAACAACGGTAAAGAAAACCTTGGCAAATTTGATGCTAAAAGTGATGAAGGAATTTTTCTGGGTTATTCCTTAAATTCTAAAGCTTATCGTGTATTTAATAAAAGAACTTTAGTTGTAGAAGAGTCTATACATGTTGTTTTTTATGATAATCCCCTTCCGAGGAAGGATTCTTCTGTTAATGATGATGTAGGTATTGTACAAGCAAATGACGTTAGACATGACGTTGGAGAATCATCATCAAAGGAAGAAACAAAAGATGAGGAAACTCATGATCCCCTCGAGAATCCAACCAGTGAAGAAAGGGAAGTATCTTTTCCAAGAGAGTACAACTATGTCAAGGATGGTGAAATTATAGGTGATCCATCAAAAGGGGTAACTACTCGATCTTCTCTTAGAAATATCTATAATTATGTTGCATTTATTTCACGCATAGAGCCTAAGAACATCAAAGAAGCATTAAAAGATGAACATTGGATTATGGCTATGCAAGAAGAATTAAATCAATTTGAGAGAAGTAAAGTATGGACATTAGTTGAAAGGCCTAGTAATAAATCTACTATAGGTACTAGATGGGTTTTTAGAAATAAACTTGATGAAAGTGGTAATATAGTGAGGAACAAGGCTAGACTTGTTGCTCAAGGCTATACTCAAGAAGAGGGCATAGACTATGATGAAACATACGCTCCCCGTAGCTAGGATGGAAGTAATTAGAATGTTATTAGCATTTGCATGTTTCAATGAATTTAAATTATATCAAATGGATGTTAAAAGTGCATTTTTAAATGGTTTTATAAAAGAAGAAGTGTACGTGGAACAACCTCCAGGTTTTGAAGATTCAAATTTTCCGGATCATGTTTTAAAATTGACAAAAGCTCTTTATGGTTTAAAACAAGCTCCTAGAGCTTGGTATGAAAGATTGTCAAATTTTTTAATTGAAAAAGGTTTTTTTAAAAGGAAAGGTTGACACTACATTGTTTTTAAAGAGAAAAGGTAAAGATTTATTAGTAGTTCAAATTTACGTTGATGATATAATATTTGGTTCTACTAATGATGTTCTTTGCCAAGAATTTTCTAAGCTAATGCAAAGTGAGTTTGAGATGAGCATGATGGGGGAGCTCTCATTTTTCTTGGGACTCCAAATCAAGCAAAGAAAAGATGGCATCTTCATTAATCAAGCTAAGTACGTCAAAGATATGCTCAAGAAGTTTGGACTGGAAAATGGGAAACCTCATAACACTCCAATGAGCTCTTCAACAAAGCTTGACTTAGATGAAGAAGGTAAATGTGTAGATGTTAAATTATATAGGTCAATGATTGGCTCTTTGCTTTATCTAACTGCAAGTAGACCGGATATTATGTTTAGTGTTTGCTTGTGTGCTAGGTTTCGATCATGTCCTAAAGAATCACATTTACTAGCTGTTAAGAGAATCTTTAGATACCTTAAGGACACTCCTAGTTTAGGACTTTGGTATCCTAGAGACTCTAGCTTTAGCTTGCATGCCTTTTCTGATGCGGATTATGGAGGATGCAAATTAGATAGGAAAAGCACCTCCGGTACTTGCCAATTCCTTGGAAATATGTTGATTTCTTGGTTTTCAAAGAAACAAAATTGTGTGGCATTATCTACCACTGAAGCGGAATACATTTCAGCCGGTAGTTGTTGTGCACAAGTTTTATGGATGAAACAACAAATTTTTGATTATGGAATTGAAGTAGGTACCATTCCTATCAAGTGTGACAATACTAGTGCTATTTGTCTCACTAAAAATCCCATCCAACACTCTAGAACTAAGCACATTGAAATAAGACATCACTTCATTAGAGACCATGTCACTAAGGAAGATGTAGTTCTAGAATATGTTGATACTTTGCATCAATTAGCGGATATCTTTACAAAACCCTTAGACAAGGAAAGGTTTTGGACACTTAGAAGAGAATTAGGTTTAACTAACCTATCTTCACTTAGTGGTTAAAATAATTTAGCACTTTTAATAAATACTGAAAAATGCTTATAATAATAATTTTTGATTGCATTCTTGCTATTAGTTAGGGGGAGTTTATGATTCTTAGTGAAACTTAATTTTATGTTCAAATAATGTTTAAAGATTAATTTAATTGTTTGAACATAATTATTTTTCAATATATGAGTTGCCTATACCACTAGAAAATATTAATTTAGCATTTTATGTGCTTAAAAGTCAGATTTTAGCATTTTGGTGCAGAGGGAATCGATCCCCCCATGAGGGAACCGATTCCCCCTTTGAAGGGGAACCGATTCCCCCCACAGGGGAATCGATACCCCCCTGGGGTTCTGTTAAATCGGGTAGAACAACCCCAAAAACCCCAAAACCCTCCTTTTCCTCTTCTTCCGCCGTTCTTCACCTCTAAATCTCTCAAATCTCCATTTTTGCCTCAAATCAACGATATTAATCGAAATTTGCTTCAAATATCATATTCTAAACCTGTTGGAATCATTAAAATCGTGCAAACAACATCAAAATCCCCTCAATCTTCATCTTTCAAGGTAAATTTTTCTAAACTCTCTATTACATTGATTTTGAACATAGGATTAGTTTTAATTAGTTCTAGGTTAAAATAGTGATCGGGCATTGATTGTTTAGTGATTAAAAACTAGATGTTACAACTAATTTCATCAATTCTATTCCGATTTCCTAAACCATGTCCAATCCTAAATGTGCTAGGTCCTCATCTAGTCGTTCACACCGACAACCAAATCCACCTCCAAATCCTCCACCTATTCCAATTTCTAATCCTAATCCTATTGATCCTAATTTGACTATCCAAAATTCGTGTTTCAATCATCCTGGTCCTAGAAACCATCGTTTTTGGTATTATCAATATTTCGACTCTTACAAAATCCGGGAAGAACGTATTCCTTCTCGTCAAGCTATGTTAGCTATCAATTTTAAATATCTTCCTCTTTTACAAGAGTGGAAATTTGATAAACTCTTTGACCTTGAACCCATCGTTTACCATCAACTTGTTCGTATTTTCTATTCTAATGCCGTTTGTGTTAAAGACCAAACTGAAACCGAAACCATAGGAATTCGTTCCTACCTTCTAGGACAATTCTTATATATATTGACTCGGCTTACATATCCAATACATTCGGATTAGATAATGAAGGGATTTCAAATGAAAAACAGGTTTTTAGGATCTCGTTATAAAAGAAGGGATAGTGCAAGTGTTCTAGACCTTCATGAACGTTTTCTTTATCTAATGATTTCTTGGTGGTTTCGACCATCTGGAGGTCGTTATTCTACTCTTAGAGCCTTAGATCTTTGGTGGTTACATTGTTTCGAAAACAATATTAAAATCAACCTACCTCAGATTATTTTTGCTGAAATTGTTGAAACCGTAAATCTTGTTCCTAATAAAAAACTTTGTTCATCTCTTGTTTACAGTTGTATTTTGATTAATCTGTTTTCCAAAGCTGGGCTTAGAGTTAGTCTAGATGCCGTTTTTCCTCTTAAGAAACAAATTAACCTTCTATCCTTAACGAGAGCGGGATGGATTAAGGATAAGGAAACCGGGGAATGGGTTCGATCTTCTGCAACTACTCCGGGAGCTAGTTCTTCACGATCTCCATCCGAAGCTGACGAAGATCTCGAGCTTGAGCAACTAATGCGAGACATCGATGAAGCTGAAGCTGAACCTGAGCAGGCCGAGGAGCAGCCCGAAAAGCAAGCACAACAATCGACTCAAATGCCTCCATATTTTCAATCTTTTATGGAGATATTTGATTACCGATATGCGACCATGGATTCACACTTTATTTCTATAGAGTCCCACTTATCCACAATGGGAGCTCAACAATTAGAAATTCTTCGGGAAATGCGTGCAAATAATTAAGCAACCAACGCACGTATTAATGACCTCACTAACGAAATGGCCGCTATGCGAGCTCATTTTCCTCCTCCCGATCCTCCTACGGATGTTTGATTCTATGTTTTAATTTGTTTTCCAAACTTATTGTTTTAACATTTTGAATATTTTGGGATGTTTGAATTTGAGTATTGTGAATTTGTTTGGATTTGTTTGGATGGTTTAAACTTATATGTTTGGTGTGATTTATTTATTATTGCATCATTTACATCATTATTAGCAATATGACCAATTTTTCCATATCACATTATTTATGAATATTGATTACGAAACTAATGACTAACGGTTCTCTTGATTGTGATCTTAGCAGCTTAATTGGCTTAATATTTTTCACATTTATTTGAATCTTTTTGATTTAACAAAAAGGGGGAGAAGTGTGTTTTAAGTGTGTTTTTAAAATGATAAATGGGAGAAGTGTTAAAGTAAGGAGGAGTAATTTCAAAACTTGATTTCAAAATCTTAAAATTACTAAATGTTTTGTATATCAAAAGGGGGAGATTGTTGAAAACATTTTGATATTTCGATATAACAAATTAAGTTAAATGAATTTTAAGATTTTCCAAAATGATTTTCTAAGTATATTCGATATAATTATTCGAATATCAAAACATTACTCAAAATATTTCAAAAATCATTTTTAATCCTTACTTAAGTGTAAAATTAAGTTTTAATCTTAAAACAATTTCAAAATAATCTTTCAAAGTATTTCGAACCATTTCAAAGCCAAAAATTCCAGATTGCTCAGAGGGAACCGATTCCCCCCCCCAAGGGGGTACCGATTCCCCCCTGAATGGTTTGGCTCCGAGATTTCCAGAATGCTCGGAGGGAACTGATTCCCCCATAGGGGGTACCGATTCCCCCTTGTTCAAACAGTTGAAATATTTGAATTTTACACTTAGGGAATCGATTCCCCATAGGGGGTACCGATTCCCCCCACGCTCCAAACTGTTTTATTAATTGTTTTCACACTAAAACGGCTATATGATCTTCACTAATCATCCCCAACGTTCAGAAGAGATTCAAGGTGTATTTAAACAAGTTCTGAAGCCCTTGATCAACAAGAAATCATAGAGAAACAAGAGAGAAAGCATCAAACACCAAGTTTGTGCAAATCAAGCCAATTTTCCTTTCAATATTCATTTTGCTTTCAAGAACACCATTTGTGCTCATTTGTAATTATCTTTGAGTGTTCTTTTCTTGTTCTAGAATTGTGCAAACATCTTACCTTATGAGGTTTTCTTGTAAGTTTGCAAATTTGTAATCTTCTCTTTGGGAAAAAGAGTGTTCTCAAGAGTTGGGGTATACTCTTGAGGGATTTTGTAAGGTTATCTCTTTGGCCTCAAAAGAAAGAACAAATTAGTGAATTTGTTGGAAAATCCTTAGTGTGGATAGCTAAGGTAGTGGACGTAGACTTTGTTTGAGAAAGTCGAACCACTGTAAATCGCTGTGCAATTACTTTCAATTTTTCTGCAAAAGCTTCCACGAAATTTTTAATTGCCAATTCACCCCCCTCTTGGCCGATTCTGTCGATCGATTAACTCAACAACTTTTAAGGCATGTAATGTAGGTCAGAGCTCATGGTTATGCTAGAAATAGATAAATAGTCTCAAACAAGTGTTTAAGGGTGATTGAACCAATGATCAATTCATTTTAATTCCTTCAGTCTCGATTTGCTTGATTTTAAACTACTTCCACACGCTTTTTATTTTCATCTTTTTAAGATCCCACTAGACTCCCCTTTTTGGGTTTTCACCCTAGAGTTCATCTCCTTTTTCTAAACCATTGTTGTCTATGATATTCTTGTGAATCAATTATGGAACTTTGAGCCAGTTGTACTTGATCAACCTTGTGGTTTAAAGCTTGAAGAGTCATTTTATTTGATAGACTTCTTGCATATTGTTTTTGTCCTTTTCATTAGCAAATTTGGAATTCCACTTTGATTTGAACACATTCTCTGTCCTCTATACATGAATAATTCCACGTTTTTTTTATTTGAGCATGGATTAATTCTTGTATCTGGAACATCTGTTATTATTCTCGATTGGATATGAATCTTTGAGCACATTATACTTGATCAACCTTGTAGTACCTTATTATTTTCCATTTTGTTTCATAAGGGTTAGCTCTTATAGAAAAATTAGAATTGTGGTCTTCACTCATGCGAACAGATTTTCCTTCACCTTTCCCCCCAGTGTAGATGTTGATCCTTGGTTAGGGTTAAATCTGAAGAAAAAATAATTTGGGTTCAAACGGGGACAATAATGGATAATTTTCTAATTTTTTGAAGGGATAGTATAAGAAGATTGTTCATCATTTCATACATGAAAGTCCTTACAAAAGAGGTATATTCAGGGTATAAATATCCTTGATCAACTTTTATTCACATGAAAATAATATAATTAATGCATGATAGAATTATTTTATATTTTATTTTTTCATTTTTTTTTCATTTTTTTCTTTTTGTTTCTTTTCTTTTTCTCGCATCTAACATGCCCCCATATATTTAGGCTTATCTTCAAAAACTTGATTCGAGATACCCCAATTTACTTCTAATGTAGAAAGTTTCATGCACCAATGAACATCTTGTGCTCAATGTTCTTGGGGTTTTATTGTAGAGAAAGAAAATTGGCTTTATGTCTAAAAAGATGATGGTGTGACTTTATTGCCTCAGAGAGAGGTAACGTCAAGATTTGGAGTTTTTGTTATTGACCATAAATAATTTTGGATAAAGAATCGAGTGATTGTAATTTTGTTTTGGATAGGATACAAAAGGTCTAACCTTGTCACGTGTCAAAGGTTCATAACATCGATCCTCAAATGAGGTTTTAGTCCATTTAATATTTAAAGAACTACAATATTAAAACTTGCTATTGCTCATAACCTTAAGAGGTAGTATTTCATTTAAAAGTTTAAACATAAAATGAATTACACATATTTAAGAAAGTAAGAAAGAAAGAACAAAAACAAGTTCAAACAAAACATGTTTTTCTATGCAAGTGTAATAAATCTCTATGATGGATGAAAAACAAACTCTTCTAGATTTTCCCCATCACTCACTAAAGGTCCATGTCCCTGAATCAATTAAAGTCCATACCTTACGCTTTAATGCCCCAAAATTCTTAGTAGTATGCACTCAGCTTCCTATATGATATCTATAAATTGTGTTAACATCGTAACCTTCAGGATTTGGGGTTATTTAGGCTTAGACTTAACTGGAGTCACAAGGTCCTTTTCAACAAGTCTTGGAAGTAATTCCTCATATGTCATTGGAATTGGATAGATGGACACATTTCATCGAATCACTATCCGAGGTTTAGTCCTATTACCAGTTGAAAGAGATCCCACCATACTGATTTCAACATTCTTGTCAGTGTTGGTGTCTCTAGTGCTTCCTATCTGGCCATTTTAGATATCCATTTCAATCATCTCCCCGGATGTAACTAGCTTAATAAAGCTCTTGGTTCCTATTAAATACCCTATGAAAGGGGCTCTCAACGTATTCAGAAAGAGCATTGTTATCTCTTGTTCAGCTAAAGGAGGGTGAACCTGCACTACTATGTCCCTCCATATTAGAGCATATTTCCGGAAGTTTTCATTAGACATATTTTTCTATGCCTTGCAACATGAATCGAGTAAGTATTGTATGATTCACATGTTTATTTTACTCTAAGAAAGACTTGTCTTGAATGTATATAATCAACATTTGACCGTTGTTATTATATCCAGACATCCTTCGACAGAACATCATGAGATGATCGATAGGACAACTGGTTCCGCTATACTTCTCAAAACAAGACATCCTGAATTTATGTAGAAGCACTAGGTCAAGGACCAAACTTATTTCTTTTATGTGTAACCCAAGGAAATCACCAGCTCCTTTAAACATTCGGAACATTTCTTCTGTTTTTTTCGGACCTTTCAACTTCAATCATTTTATGAAAGTGAGAGGAAACCTTGGCATGATCTAATCTCATAGAGACATAAGTAGAGGCGTTGGCCTGATGAATTTGCACTTTTGGGAAAGTCGAAGTGGTTAATGGTAAGAAGACAAGATTCTCAGTCACCAGATTAACAACAGGGTCAACATCTTTCGCTCTTAGTAATTGAGTCAATTTTTCCATCATCACATTCTGGGACTTCATGAAAGAATCCATCATTTCTTTTTGAGCCTTAACAAACTACTCTTGTAAATCTTTTTTATCTTGCTTAATCTTAGCTAATCTTTCATCCATGGTTTTCGTCATTCTCGGGGTATGGTAGGATGTCTCTCACAAAACCCTCCACGAATCATTCTTATGTTTTCATGATTGAATACATATAAAATTGCTTAAATAAATTAATGCAATGCAAATGCAAATGCAAAAGGTGTTAATTATAATTAATGACCACCATTAGAAAGACCTTTATTAGAACACAAGTTCCCCTTATACTAGATAGTCAAATTTCACTAGTTGCATACTTTGTACAGAAATGTAAAACCTAACTCCATACTTTTTCTAGTTCTCAAATGCAATTGTACATGCAAAAGGTGTTATTCTAATTCTCATGCTTTGTTCAGAAATGTAAAACTTAACTGCATACTTTTCTAGTTCTCATGCCTTTTACAAAAAGTAAATCTAAGCAAATTTTAGAGTGAGTTTCTCCTTTGTGACTTTAGAAGATCCACAGATAGAGTTTCTATACTAAAAGGGTCCTCGAATTGTCCTTTGCTAGTTCCCCTTGGGCCTATCAGACTCTCGATCCTCAACCATTATAGGCTTATATTGACCAAGTTCAATTCGAGAGAATACATTTCCCTATGTCCATGTGAGGTAAATCAATTATTCACTCATTAACACAAGGCATATACACTTTAGAGGTTACTTACTAAAGCCCATGCGGAGAAAAATAATTTTTCTCACTTAAGCGTATTGTTCACCCCTACTTAAAGGGACAAAGCACAGTTAGAAGGCTCTAGATATAATGATGTGCTTGAGGGGAAACTCACAATCATTTGCTTCGACCAAGAAAAAAATAGTTTTAAAATTGGCCAAAAATCTGAAACATGGTGAAATCACACAATAGTACAACTATTTATTAATAATGATAAAAAACGATGTATGACTTGATGAAATAAAAAACAAAATTAAAGGGATCAAAATTTAAATATCACTTGAATTTACAATTTTGAATATGTAGATGACGTATAATCGATTAAGGCATGACTCTTTAAGCCCCTGAGCGGAGTCACCAAGTTGTCAGAATGGTCCTTAAGTGTTTTGGGGCTAGGGTGGAACGATCCAACTTAATTTTCGAAAATATTAGGTTTTAGAAAAACAAATAGATTTGGAGTCACCATCGATCATTGGGTTAGGTAGGTCGAACACCTGAAAATATCTTTTAAAAGAATTTTCAGAAAAAGATAATTTTAAAAGATAAAAATGGTTAGCGTTTAACCAAAAACTCGCTTTGAAAATGGTTTAGGAGTTGATTATGCGTGGGAAGGATGAGCACCCTCACAGCTCCCAAAATTGGTACCTAAGCGACTATAGTCATCTAAATAATAAAAATTGCAAATTCGAATATGTATTTGAATTACGATATGTTTTTGAGAAATTTTAAAAAGCTATTATTTTGTATGAACAATCCTTGAAAAACACACTCCATGTCAATTAAGGCGCTTTTATATAGATTCCTCATACGAAATAATATTGTCATATGCTTTATTATAAAATACATACATATGATATAATTAACAACTCGAATACAAAAGAATAATATTTTGTACGAACAATCCTCATAAACACATTCATTGCCCACCTCGTATGGCATTTCAGGGTTGTAATCCTGCAAATAAATGAATGAGCTGTGGTGTAATATACCCTTATTCAATTAGCACATTATTTTGGAGGTCAAACCTTAAACATTAACGTCAACTTGTATCACAATTGTTATCATTTATTGATTTTGTTCAAAACTGGAACATAGGTGATGCGATTAACAATGTTTCTACTGCAATTTCTACGAATCTCAGCATATTTTATATATTAGCAGCCTCGTCCTCGTGTGTCTTAAAAAGGAGGTGGTAGCTTTGCTTGACCATGCGGCCCTTGAGAGATGGTAAAAAAAGGCTCCTGAAAGAAATAGTCTAACGGTGTAATCATTGATATGCGAAGTCCAAAACCAACAAATTCACGCATTTCTATGAAGTTCCTACGTATCTATAAATTACGCGACCGCATGCTTGACATACACAACACAAACCTCATTGAGATTAAGCCTACTACTTGCGTACTTGTCATGGCTTCCCATAGTAACTTTCTTCTTCATGCATTTCTTTGGTTGGCTCTTGCAACCATTGCTTTTTCCTTATCACCCAAATTTTATGACAGAGTTTGTCCCCAAGCTTTGCCTGCCATCAAGAGAATAGTGCAGGCTGCTGTCCACAGAGAGCCCCGCATGGGTGCTTCTTTGCTTCGTTTGCACTTCCATGATTGCTTCGTTAATGTATGTTATCCTTGATTCATTTTTTGAAAAGTATTTGCATATAAATCTTCAACTGCATTGTGTTGCAGGGCTGTGATGGTTCACTTCTTTTGGATTCTACAAACCGAGAAAAATGCACGTGGAAATTTGAATTCTGTGAGAGGTTTCGAAGTTGTAGATGAGATTAAGGCTGAAGTGGACAGAATTTGTGGACGCCCCGTGGTCTCTTGTGCTGATATCTTAGCAGTGGCTGCTCGAGATTCCGTAGTTGCGGTAAAGTCCTTTATTGCCTCTAATATTTATCATGTAAAAACCAATATTTCTAAATGAAAACTACCATGATTGCAGCTTGGAGGTCCGGCATGGAAGGTTCGTTTGGGTAGGAGAGACTCAACCACGGCTAGTAGGGCCTTAGCCGACAGTGTGCTTCCATCGGCTTCAATGGATCTTCCTGCATTGATCGACAACTTCAAGAACCAGGGCTTGAACCAGAGAGATCTTGTAGCTCTCTCCGGTGGACACACCATTGGCTTATCAAGATGTTTAATCTTTAGGAACAGAATTTACAATGCAACCAATATTGACCCTGCCTTTGCCAAACAGCGTAGAGCCACTTGCCCACGCACCGGAGGGAACACTAATCTCACTCCTTTCGATTCTACACCTGCCAAGTTTGACACTGCATACTTCAGCAACCTAGTGAAGCAAAGGGGACTACTCACCTCAGATCAGGCTCTTTTCAATGGCGGCTCCACCGATAAACTTGTAAAGACTTACAGCTTGAACCCTGATGCTTTCTGGAATGATTTTGCGAAGTCTATGATTAGGATGGGAAACATTAAGCCTTTAACCGGAAAACAAGGACAGATTCGTATCAACTGCAGGAGGGCAAATTGATGACAATCTCAACATCATCTAATTCTTGTTATTTTATTAATTGCATGGGTCAAAGTGTCTTTATTCGACGGCACTACTTGATAGAAATGTCACCTTAAGTGCCTCTTATATTGTTTCAATCTTTTCATTGTAATATTTTCAAGTGTATTTATTAAAATAATTATTAATATAAGTATCCTCGAGATTTATTTTATATCATATTATATGCAAATTAATTATTTGTATTTATATTCATGGTGAGGCTATATGGACATTATAGTTGTTTCAGAACGAAACAATCTTTAAAAGACGAGTCTGAAATTTTCTCATGGTTAGATTATATGGCCTAGCTTTGGCAAAGGCACTATCTCAAACATTGGTATAAGGAAAAGAGTTCTCATAATATACTATTAAAAAGAAAAATGTCAACAATTTAAACTAAGATCGAACACAAACCGAAGGAACACAACAATCATTGTTTAAGACACACCAATACACAACCCAACTATGAACAACCTAAACTTGACACCCTTTATATATAATTCCAGCTTTTGCGACGTAATCCATAAATTATTATGATATCCAACGATCAAAACAATCTTCCAATTCTAATTCGTACAATCAGAGAGACATTTATAAATAATACTTTTAAAAGAGAAAACAACTTAATTTTGGAAAAGATCAGGTCTGAGAAAAACAAATATATTTGGACTCGCCGTCAACCTTTGCGTTAGGTAGGTCGAACACCTAAAAATATCTTTTAAAAGAATTTTAGGAAAAATAATTTTAAAAGAAAAAACGGTTTGCGTTTAACCAGAAACTCGTTTTGAAAAGGGTTCGAAGTTGATTACGCGTGGTGAAGGATAAGCACATTTACAGTGCCCAAAATTGGTACTTAAGCGATTATACGTCATCTAAATAATGAAAATTGCAAATTCGAATATGTATTTAAATTACGTTATGTTTTTGAGAAATTTTAAAAAAGATATTATTTTGTACGAACAATCCTCGAAAAACACACTTCTTGTCAGTAAAGGCACGTTTCTATAGATTCCTCATACGTAATAATATTGCCGTATTTTTTAATCATAAAATACATACATTTGATAAAATAAAAAACTCAAATACAAACGAATAACATTTTGTACGGACAATCTTTAGAAACACATTCCTTGTCAGTCAATACTTGTTTTCATTAATTATCCTCACAAAATATTATTACTTTTATTAAGAATATAATCTATGACAAAAAATAATCATACTGTGCATATTACTTTTATCAAAACAATAATATATACGAGTGTACATGATAATATTTGCACATATGCTACACGAATTATGATGGACTAAATCGTAATGGATGAAATCATATAACAATTGAATACTAATAAATTTAAAAAAAAAACATTAAGTTAAATCGCACATTTAAACACGGGAAAGAGACAGGAAAATAGATAAAGAACGCTAAATACACATATTAAAATCTAAATAAACCATCCATATATAGAACTAAAATGATAGATATAAAAGATATAATGCTAAATATATCGGAACACACAACAATGGCCACCAAGTAATCATGGGATTATAATAAAATGCATAAAAAAATAAAGGGACCGATAATAAATTACAGAAAATTAAAACCTGGAAAAAAAAGATTGAAGGATTAAAAGAAAAAAAGAAAAATGAAGTGCATGAATTAAAAAGAACAGAAAATTGAAGTGCTGAAATTAAATCAACATAAATATAAAATTGCACAAAATAAAAGGTAGAGGGCTAATTTTTAGAATTTTACGCAGACCATAAATAACACAATTCATACCCTAGGACGGGTCCTCGTGAGGTTGTAAATTAGTTCGAATATTTTTTAGAAATTAGTAAGTTAAAAGTTAGCAGTTAAAGGTTAGAAGTTAGTAAAAAAGATAAAATTTTACCCGAGCC
Source organism: Hibiscus syriacus (assembly GCF_006381635.1). Lineage (NCBI taxonomy): Eukaryota > Viridiplantae > Streptophyta > Magnoliopsida > Malvales > Malvaceae > Hibiscus > Hibiscus syriacus. The sequence continues at coordinate 855,607 of NW_024062716.1, read as the reverse complement.
ATAATAATGCGGGTTGTACCTCGGTGCGGCTCACCGCAAGCCCGTATTAAAAGTTAATAACAATATTTAATAAATGGGACTGAAATGTAATAAAAATAAAATGTAACAGATTGATTCAAAATAAAACAAACATAAATAAGTGACCAAATTGAAATAAAATAAAAATAGTAGGTCAAAATAAAATAAAATAAAAAATAATGAAATGATGAACAAAATGTTAATATGCGCTAAATATGTAGGGACTACTATGCGATTAGACATAAACTCCTAAATATTTATGCTAATATTGCCATTTAGGTTAAAAAAAATTAAACATGAACTAAATAAACACAAAGCGATCTCAACTTTCCCTCTCCTCCTACAGCTGTCGCTCCCCAACACAGCCCCATTGCCATACTCCAACCACCATACATCGGTGGTGGTTTCCTCCCTTCCAACCACCTCTACAGGCGGACAAACAAGCCTAAACAAGTACCTTATCATTGCCTTTTTAACTTCTCCCAACCTTTTCTTTTCTCTCTTGACCGAAAGTTCCCAAAGCCCATGGTTAGCCGCCGTATTTTGGGGCAAAAAACGAACCTCTTACCGCCACCATGGCCACTGAGCGCACCAACACTACCCCAAAAAGATCCCAACTTTTCACCTTCTTCTATAGATAAAAATTGAACCCCAAGATGGTAAATCGACCCATAAAGACTTAAAGGCTTCGACTTTCTCCCCTCCGCTGACCTTAGTTCCGACGAGGAGTTCGAACAACCCCGACAAGCAATTATACCCCTCTCATTTCTTATTATTATACTTTGGTTCTAAAACCCAAATAAATTGGTACCGAAAATAAAAAAGAATAAGGTAAAATACCTTAAAAAATGTATTGCTTTCATTTCTTTTCGAATCGGGGAAGAAAATTACATTCGTTCTTTTTTTTTTCGAATGGGGGAATGAGGATATTTTTTACATTCTTTTTTTTTTGGGTTTTATAATAACCCATTTACATTGGTTACCAAATGAAAAATAAAAATCTCATCTTTTTTTCTTTTGTTTGTATGTGCACGATGGATGCTGATGGAGTAATCGAAGAGGGCTCGTCTGTGCTGATAGTTATCGTGGAGGAAGAGAGAGCGGGGGGACCAATGCATGTTACTGATGAAGCACTCGGGACCACCTTACATGAATATTTGTTGTCAAAGGAGGGACCACGGTGCTGTTGGGAAGGCTTGTGTCAACTGCTTGGTAGCCACGGTTGAAGCTGACGAGGCAGGGGTGGCGCTGGCGGCTACAGCTTCTCCATATGTTTGGGTTTAGATTTTTTTTTGTTAATACTAGTGGCTATGTGGGCCATTTGATTTAGGGTTTATAGTTTGGCAATTGGGGTATTGTATGGATAGATTTGAAGTACTAGTAATGGTTTGTAATTAGACTATTTGGTTATTTGTTTGATTGATTCGTGACATTCTTTTCTTTTTCACAAAGGAAAAAAGGTACATTATGAAGTTCATGTACTCGAATAAACGAAAGCCCAACAATCTATTCTTTGCCCAAATAAAACCAATTTGATCTTCAAATTTATCTAAGTTTGATTAAAGGACTCGGACAAAATTAGGGTATTACAGATGTGTTTAAGTAACAAAATTTCTACAATCTGACTCAATAATAAGCTTTGACAACTCTATACACTTGAGATCGAATAAGCCTCTTTAACCCCCATAAGCTTAAGGAAAGTGATATCAACATTATATTTGTTCTTTTTTTTTCAAATGGGGGAAAATGACTTTTTATATCCTTTTTTGGGGTTTTATAATAACACATTTATAGTGGTAACCAAATGAAAAATAAAAATCTCATCTTTTTTGATTTGTTTGTATATGCACGATCGATGTTAATGAAGCAATCGAAGGGGGCTGGTTTGTGCTGGCAATTATCGCTGAGGATGAGAGAGCAGGAGGACCAGTGCATGTTGCTCCTAAAGCACTCATGACCACTTGCCATGGAAGCTTTCTGTCGTTGGAGGAATCACGGTGCTGTCGGGAAGGCTTGGAATACTACTTGGTGGTCACGATTGAAGATGACGAGGCAGGGGTGGCATTGGTGGCTATAACTTCTCAATAAGTTAGGGTTTATTTTTTTGTTAATGGTTTGGGCTCTATGGACTAAATGAAAATTAAATATCTTATATTTTTTTGCTTTTGTTTGTATGTGAACGATGGATGTAGATATATATATAGTTAGAGAAAGTTGAAATGAGCTGGTTTGTGCTAGTAATTGTCATGGAAGAGGAGAGAGAGGGGGACCAGTGGATGTTATTACTGAAGCACTCACGACCACCTTGTATGAAAGCTTGCTGTCATTGGAGGGACCCAGTGCTACTAGGAAGGCTTGGGACCACTGCTTAGTGGTTACAATTGAATATGACGAGGCAGAGGTGGCGTTAGTGGCTTCAACTTCTCAATATGTTAGGGTATACTTTTTTCGTTAATGCTTTGGGCTATGTAGGACTTTAGTTTAGGGTTTGTAGTTTGTCAATTGGGTTTTTGTATGTATAGATTTCAAGTACTCATAATGGTTTGCAATTGGACTGTTTGGTTATTTGTTTGATTGATTATGACATTCTTCTATTTTTCACATAGGCAACAAGGCCCAATTTGAAGTTCATCTACTCGTATAAATGAAAGCCCAACAATCTATTCTTTTCTCGAACCAAATCAATTTGATTTTTAACTTTATCCAAATTTGATTAAAGCACTTAGAAAAAATTAGGGTATTATAGCAGCCCCTATTTTCTTGTTGTTGTGAAACAAGAATGTAGCAAAGACAATTAATGGCCTAATTTCGTCTTACTTGCTTGCAACTCCAGTTTTTGCACCAACATCCTTCTTCAATCTTTCGTTGTTTTGGCAGTCTAAGTTTTATTCGAATAATTTTCTTCTTTGTATCCAACAATCTTCTCATTTGATTTGCCTCAATCTCTCAAATGTTGAACCAAATTTGGAAATAGTCTACTTGATAAGAAACTTTCGAAATCGCTTTCTTACTTTTCAAAAATTTCATTTTCTGGAAATTTTAAAAAAGAAACTTTGAAAATCGCTTTATCATTTTTTACAAATATCATATAAAAATATGTTAGTGGTCGGGTAACATGCCTTACTTCAAAGTAATGATTTTTTCGTAGATTGGGCTCCTCCATTCTTGAGATTATGCAATTTTGAACTTGATATCCTCTATCTTTAAATTTGACTTTCTCTTTTTAAGGTTCTATTTTCATAAATATTCAATTTTCTTGAAAATATATAAAATGTTTATCTTGAATGTGCAATGTAATTGTCTATGTATGCAAATAATGTTTTCAGGAATGCAGTAATGCGATTCAAGCATAATCTAAGAAAAACACTCGTGAGAGGGAAAAACCATCCTTAATAAAAGGGAATATTCTGGAAATCTTCTCATGAGAGGTGAAAAGGTCTTTAACAAAGACGAAGTTAGGATTTTCAAGGAAACAATCCTAAACAGACGAAGTTGGTTTCTACAGAAACTGTCTTAAGGAAGACAAGACTAAAGTTTTGGGAAACAATCGTTAGAAAGACCAAATTGAGCTTTCTAGGAGACATGTCCTAAAAAAGTTAAGATATAAGTTTCTAGGGAAACAATCTTTAGAAAAATAAAATTGAATTATCATAAGGATTTTAAAGACATCCTCACGAGAGGGGAATCAAAGCTTTTTATGTTGTATGCTTTAAAAGAAAAAATGAATGTTTGACGCAAAAATTCAAATTCATTCGAAATGTAGGTCAATGATGTTGATGTATGTTTTATTGATCGATGGCCATAAATGGATGCTCACGAAGTTCTCGTTCTTGTCGTGATTGAATCTTCTTCGTCCTTTTTCACACCGGTGGGTATAATCAAATTTTTAGCTCACAGTAACAGGCTCTTCTTTCCCCAAACAAATTTTACTCGCAAGGTTTGGTTTTCTTTCCACTAGTTTCTGATTCAGAGCTTTCAGGTCAGAGAGTCTATTATCAAAGACACATCACCAATTTCCAGGAGGGATTGTCTTGTTTGAAAATGTTTTTCGTCCTCTTTCATTTTTGAAATATAAAAAATTCAAAGAAAAACTTTATGACAACAAAATGATGCCCCTCTCTTTGGGTTCACAATTGAAACAAATCATAAAACAAGAGTTCGTTGAATATCAAACAAATCATCTGCACTTTTAGCCAATTAAGATTATAGTGCTTTGACAAACATCAAGACTAGTGGTAATTTTGAGGCTTAGGCCGATTTTGGAAAGGTAAAGTGTTTTGAGTTGGCTTCTTTTGATGTTCATATTTATAAAGTAGTCACAATATTTATCTTTTGGAAACATTTACTGGTTCCAAGTTCTCGTGAGTACCATTGGGATGTGTGGCGCTTTATAAGATCATTTTTATGCTACAGTTGCACAATCTTCATATTCGAGCCATTTTTTGGGTTTTCAATTAGAAACCTCATTTGGTTCAAGATGCCTTTTGCAAGTTTTCATCTTGAACCCTCTTTTTTTTTCTTATTTTTCTCTATCATGCATTAAAGATTTTAGAAAACTCTTTTTCTAGTAAAAACATTAACCTTGAGGTGCAGAGTGAAATTTGAAGATGGTCTCTCCCAGTTAGAAATTCATTCAAGATTAGAAAGGACTTTTAAGGCATGTATTGTAGGTGAGAGCTCATGGTTATGCTAGAAATAGTTAAATAGTCTCAAACAAGTGTTTAAGGGTGATTGAACCAATGATCAATTCATTTTAATTCCTTCAATCTCGATTTGCTTGATTTTAAACTACTTCCACACGCTTTTTATTTTCATCTTTTTAAGATACCACTAGACTCCCCTTTTTTGGTTTTCACCCTAGAGTTCATCTCCTTTTTCTAAACCATTGTTGTCTATGATCTTCTTGTGAATCAATTATGGAACTTTGAGCCAGTTGTACTTGATCAACCTTGTGGTTTAAAGCTTGAAGAGTCATTTTATTTGATAGACTTCTTGCATATTGTTTTTGTCCTTTTCATTAGCAAATTTGGAATTCCACTTTGATTTGAACACATTCTCTATCATCTATACATGAATAATTCCACGTTTTTTTATTTGAGCACGGATTAATTCTTGTATCTGGAACATCTGTTATTATTCTCGATTGGTTATGAATCTTTGAGCACATTATAGTTGATCAACCTTGTAGTACCTTATTATTTTCCATTTTGTTTCATAAGGGTTAGCTCTTATAGAAAAATTAGAATTGTGGTCTTCACTCATGCGAACAGATTTTTCTTCACCTTTCCCCCCAGTGTAGATGTTGATCCTTGGTTAGGGTTAAATCTGAAGAAAAAATAATTTGGGTTCAAACGGGGACAATAATGGATAATTTTCTAATTTTTTGAAGGGATAGTATAAGAAGATTGTTCATCATTTCATACATGAAAGTCCTTACAAAAGAGGTATATTCAGGGTATAAATATCCTTGATCAACTTTTATTCACATGAAAATAATGTAATTAATGCATGATAGAATTATTTTATTTTTTATTTTTTCATTTTTTTTTATTTCTTTTTTTTTTCTCGCATCTAACTTGCCCCCATATATTTAGGCTTATCTTCAAAAACTTGATTCGAGATACCCCAATTTACTTCTAATGCTGAATTGGTAAGGTTCGAGTCTTGTTAAGAATGTGTGACCGGTACTAATCTATATTTTTCTAATTTTTATTAATTATGTTTAGATATAATGGAGGTAATTTTTCAACTTCCCTCCAAATAAAATTTACCTTTCCTCTAATAAAATTGAATATTCCTTATTCATAGTAGGATTTTTTTCTCATTCATAATGAATCATTATTGCTTTCCTTATTTATTGATTTTTATTTTATAAAAGCATATGTGTATTTGATTTCCTTTAGGGTTAAGAATACTATCATAAACAAGTAGGCGAAATAAGAAAATTCTTTTATATATTCTATATTGAGATAATTTTACTTTATAGTTTTATTATTTTTATAATTATTTTTTGTTTTGATTTAGATTGCAATAGTACAAAGGTTTCTCCAACTTTAATTTGCAGGTAATTGTTTGTTTTCTTTTAAATTTATTTTCTTTGCTGTTAAATATGATTTTTTTCGATATTGTTGAATTCATATGGTTTAGGGTTAGTTTTATTATTCGATTTCTAATTTTTTGCTAAACGTTGCTGTTTTTTACAAAATAATTGTTAGTTTTTTCTTTTAAATTTTGCTAAACGATGTTGTTTTTATTATTCGATATTGTGCAATCTGATTGGAAAGCTCATTAAAAAACATGTGCATGTCTTGTTTTTTTTTCACATTGATAATTCTTCATTTAATAAATTAATGTTGCTGATGTAAAATTTCACTTTCACAAGGTATGCTCAAACTCTGCTATGTTTTTATGCTTCCTTTAGGTGCATGTGTTTGTGAATTCTGAATTTATATCTTAATTTTTGTTTATGTTAATTTATTTACATTTCCATTTAAACTGATTGAAAATTTTGTTATTAACATCATTTCAGTGTAAGTTTGCAAAATTATGCAATTTAGCATAATTATTAATGTAGTTGGATTGCAAATGAATCATTCTCTCAGTGTAATCGAATTGTTGTGTTTATGAATTAAGTTGTAAAATGCTCTGCCAGTGGAGAGCAGTTGTGCTATAATAATTGATGATTTTGGTTGTGGTTTAATGCGCCTTTGCAGTTCCCTCTAATATCTAAGAGCAATCGATTACAAAAGCTGGTGAAAATATTTATAATAGTTTTTTATATGTTTTAGGATGGCACCAGGCAAAGTATCTCATAAAAGGATTCGAACACAAGAAAATGAAACTCAAAAAGTCTTCAGTAAACTAAATTGAATCCAAGAATCTGAACCTCAACAAGTTATTGATGCCACATACTCAACATCAACAGAATCACAACCGACTCAAGGTTTGGCTTGAGATTATTACAACGAAATATTCCACAAGTCATATTATTATCATTTTATTTTTATTTTCTATAAACATTTAAACATTTTTATATTTATAGAAATGAAATTATTATGTATTTAGTAAAATATTTGTTTAAATCTTATTATTTTGCAATAAGTGAACCATTTTATTTTTTATTTAGATTTGTATAAATAATTTTATTTTAATATATATTGTCATTAAAAATGTCATAGAATATAAATTATTTGTGTTTTGCTACAATATCTCTTTCATCACATATAAGTTGATTTTAATGCATTATTTGTGACAACATATATTATCAATAATGAAATCTTATTTAATTTAGTGACGTAATCAACTGTCATAGAATTTAAATTATAAAGTGACATTATCCATAAACGTTATTCATAATATTATTAGGTAACATTTATATTATGTCACTAAAAATGTGACAATCTCTTTCGTCTCATATAGGTTGATTTTAATGTATTATCTGTAATGATATAAATAATCAATAACGAAATTTTACATACTTTAGTGACATAATTAGTTGTCATTGAATATTAATTATATAGTGACATTATATATAAATGTCATCCATGCTAATATTAGGTGACGATATACTACGTTACTAACAATGTGAGAATTTTCTTTTCGTCACATAAACAATGAAATTATTGTGTTATTGGTGACGATATGATTTATTAATGACGAAAATATACATCATTTCGTGACAAAAGTAATTGTCACTGAATGAAAATTAAATTGTGGCGTTATCCATTAGCGTCACTATATATTTAACAATACATGACGATAACACATACATCGTCACTTTTGACATTTAGTGACACACCTAGGGTGACGATCGTCGTGACATTGACTTTTACGTCACAAAATACATCTAGTGACATAAATTGAAGTTTTAGTGACAATAACCTAGATGCCACTAATAAGAAAATTTGGTGTAGTGTTTGGTCTTATTACCAGTTGAAAGAGATCCCACCATACTAATTTCAACATTCTTGTCAGAGTTGGTGTCTCTAGTGCTTTCTATCTGGCCATTTTAGATATCCATTTCAATCATCTCCCCGGATGTAACTAGCTCAACAAAGCTCTTGGAAGCATTTCCTATTAAATACCCTATGAAAGGGGCTCTCAAAGTATTTAGAAAGAGCATTGTTATCTCTTGTTCAGCTAAAGGAGGGTGAACCTGCACTGCTATGTCCCTCCATATTAGAGCATATTTCTGGAAGCTTTCATTAGACATATTTTTCTATGCCTTGCAACATGAATCGAGTAAGTATTGTATGATTCACATGTTTATTTTACTCTAAGAAAGACTTGTCTTGAAAGTAGTGAATCAACATTTGATCGTTGTTATTATAGCCGACATTCTTCGACAGAATATCATGAGATGATCGATAGGACAACTGGTTCCACTATACTTATCAAAACAAGACATCCTGAATTTATGTGGAAGAACTAGGTCAAGGACCAAACTTATTTCTTTTATGTGTAATCCAAGGAAATCACCAGCTCCTTTAAATATTCGGAACATTTCTTCTGTCTCTTTCAACCGTTTTTTGTCGGACCTTTCAACTTTAATCATTTTATGAAAGTGAAAGGCACCCTTGGCATGATCTAATATCATGGTGACATGAGTAGAGGCGTTGGCCTGATGAATTTGCACTTTTGGGAAAGTCGAAGTGGTTAATGGTAAGAAGACAAGATTCTCCGTCACCAGATTAATAACAGGGTCAACATCTTTCGCTCTTAGTAATTGAGTCAATTTTTCCATCATCACATTATGGGACTTTATGAAAGAATCCATCATTTCTTTTTGAGCCTTAACCAACTACTCTTGTAAATCTTTTTTATCTTGGTTATTCTTAGCTAATCTTTCACCCATGGTTTTCGTCATTCTCGGGGTATGGTAGGATGTCTCTCACAAAGCCCTCCACGAATCATTCTTATGTTTTCATGATTGAATACATATAAAATTGCTTAAATAAATTAATGCAATGCAAAATGCAAATGCAAAAGGTGTTAAATCAAATTAACGGTCACCATTAGAAAGACCTTTATTAGAACACAAGTTTCCCTTATACCAGATAGTCAAATTTCACTAGCTGCATACTTTGTACAGAAATGTAAAACCTAACTCCATACTTTTTCTAGTTCTGAAATGCAATTGTAAATGCAAAAGGTGTTATTCTAATTCTCATGCTTTGTACAGAAATGTAAAACTTAACTGCATACTTTTCTAGTTCTCATGCCTTTTACAAAAAGTAATTCTAAGCAAATTTTAGAGTGAGTTTCTCCTTTGTGACTTTGGAAGATCCACAGATAGAGTTTCTATACTAAAAGGGTCCTCGAATTATCCTTTGCTGGTGCCCCTTGGGCCTATCAGATTCTTGATCCTCACCCATTATAGGCTTATACTGACCAAGTTCAATTCGAGAGAATACATTTCCCTATGTCCATGTGAGGTAAATCAATTATTCACTCGTTAACACAAGGCATATACACTTTAGAGGTTACTTACTAAAGCCCATGCGGAGAAAAATAACTTTTCTCACGTAAGCGTATTGTTCACCCCTACTTAAAGGGACAAAGCACAGTTAGAAGGCTCTAGATATAATGATGTGCTTGAGGGGAAACTCACAATCATTTGCTTCGACCAAGAAAAAAATAGTTTTAAAATTAGCCAAAAATCTGAAACATGGTGAAATCACACAATAGTACAACTATTTATTAATAATGATAAAAAATGATGTATGACTTGATGAAATACAAAACAAAATTAAAGGGATCAAAATTTAAATATCACTTGAATTTACAATTTTGAATATGTAGATGACGTATAATCGATTAAGGCATGACTCACTAAGCTCCTGAGCTAAGTCACCAAGTTGTCAGAACGGTCCTTAAGTGTTTTGGGGCTAGGGTGGAACGATCCAACTTAATTTTCAAAAATATTAGGTTCTAGAAAAACAAATAGATTTGGAGTCACCATCGACCATTGGGTTAGGTATGTCGAACAGCTAAAAATATCTTTTAAAAAGAATTTTCAGAAAAAATAATTTTAAAAGATAAAAATGGTTAGCGTTTAACCAAAAACTCGCTTTGAAAATGGTTTAGGAGTTGATTACGCGTGGGAAGGATGAGCACCCTCACAGCTCCCAAAATTGGTACCTAAGCGACTATAGTCATCTAATAATAAAATTGCAAATCGAATATGTATTTGAATTACGATATGTTTTTGAGAAATTTTAAAAAGGCTATTCTTTTGTTTGAACAATCCTTGAAAAACACACTCCTTGTCATTTAAGGTGCATTTATATAGATTCCTCATACGAAATAATATTGTCATATGTTTTATTATAAAATACATACATATGATATAATTAAAAACTCAAATACAAAAGAATAATATTTTGTACGAACAATCCTCAGAAACACATTCATTGTCAGTCAAGGCGCGTTTCCATTAATTCCATTCACAAAATAATATTACATTTTAGAAACATGAGTTGTATGTATACAATATAATATATTACACAATTTTAGAAATAATCATGCTGTACATATTACTTTTTATCAAAACAATGGCCACAAGTAATCATGGGACTATAATAAATTGCATTAAAAAAATAAAGGGACTGTAAATAAATTGCAGGAAATTAAAAGCTGGAAATAAAAGACTAAAGGATTAAAATAAAATAAAGAAAAATGAAGTGCATGAATTAAAAAGAACATAAAATTAAAACTTCTGAAATTTAAATAGCATAAATATAAAATTACACAAAATAAAAGGTAGAGGGATAATATTTAGAATTTTAGCAAGACCATAATTTTTTAGAAATTAGTAAGTTAGAAATATGCAGTTAGAAGTTAGTAAAAAAGTTGAAATTTACCCGGACCATAATAATGCAGGTAGTATTTCAGGGCGAGACAGCGCAAATATATATTAAACTGCTGAAACGTAATTTTTTTTTTAAATCAATGACCATAAAGTAAACAAAATTAAAACGGAAGCGATATTTTAATAATTAACCCTATATACTATAAATAAAAGAGGAAGAAGAAAATTAAGTGGGTCGTAAAAGAAAAGTGGAAGCTTCCAGCGGTCAAGGTGAACCAATAAACCCCAAGTATATATTTAATGGTTGAATTACTTGAAAGACACTCAATTATTAGTAAAATTTTAAATTGATTATCTAATTTGAAAAACTGATAAAATAGTCACTCAAATAATAGATTGTCTCGTACAAGTCATTGACCAGTTCAAAATGAAATGAATTTGCCGTTAGGAAATATTATTTCTTGATGATTTTCTCATTTTGGTAATTATAACACATGCCATCTAAATATTAGTAAGATTACAAATATTTCACTCAATTTATGGTAAAATTACAATTAGGTCGCCTAATTTAAGAAAGACACAAATGAGACATTGGATTAAATGAGAAAGAAAACACATTTTGAGTTTTGGACTTCTCAAAGATCATGGGACCCATTCGACGATTCCAATGGTAGAGTGAATGGTAGAGTGACTGGAGTTGGTGAGAGGGGAGGATATCACTAGGTAGAAGTCATCTAGTGGTCAATAACGTAGATCGAGGTTCAAGAATTTTAAAAGTTTTACGGCGTGATTTTAAGGTTTTTGAGTGAGATTCTCGAGAATTTAATCCGATAAATTGAATTGGGGAGACCGAGATGAATCTTATGGTGGAAATTCGGGATTCATTGCCCTCCTCGTATGGCATTTCACAGTCCAAACACCTGTTTGTTACAATCTATTGAGTGACTCGTGTGTATGTTTTAGAAGGTTAGTGATCCATTTGTAATCATGCAAAATGAATTAGCTGTGGTGTAATATACCTTATTCAATTAGCACATTGTTTTTGGAGGTCAAATCTTAAACATTAACGTCAACTTGTATCACAATTGTTATCATTTATTGATTTTGTTCAAAACTGGAACATAGGCGATGCGATTAACAATGTTTCTACTGCAATTTCTATGAATCTCAGCATATTTTATATATTAGCAGCCTCGCGTGTCTTAAAAAGGAGGTGGTAGCTTTGCTTGAACAGGCGACCCTTGAGAGATGGTAAGAAAGGCTCATGAAAGAAACAGTCTAACGGTCTAATCATTGATCTGCGAAGTCCAAAACCAACAAATTCAAGCATTTCTATAAAGTTCCTACGTATCTATAAATTACGCGACCGCATGTTCGACATGCACAACACAAACCTCATCGAGATTAAGCCTACTACTTGCGTACTTGTCATGGCTTCCCGTAGTAACTTTCTTCTTCATGCATTTCTTCGGTTGGCTCTTGCAACCACTGCTTTTACCTTATCACCCAAATTTTATGACAGAGTTTGTCCCCAAGCTTTGCCTGCCATCAAGAGAATAGTGCAGGCTGCTGTCCACAGAGAGCCCCGCATGGGTGCTTCTTTGCTTCGTTTGCACTTCCATGATTGCTTCGTTAATGTATTTATCCTTGAATCATTTTTTGAAAAGTTTTAGTATTTTCATATAAATCATCAACTGCATTGTGTTGCAGGACTGTGATGGTTCACTTCTTTTGGATTCTACCCCTGCTTTCGAAACCGAGAAAAATGCACGTGGAAATTTGAATTCTGTGAGAGGTTTCGAAGTTGTAGATGAGATTAAGGCTGAAGTGGACAGAGTTTGTGGACGCCCCGTGGTCTCTTGTGCTGATATCTTAGCAGGCTGCTCGAGATTCTGTAGTTGCGGTAAAGTCCTTTATTGCCTCTAATATTTATCATGTAAAAACCAATATTTCTAAACGAAAACTACCATGATTGCAGCTTGGAGGTCCGGCATGGAAGGTTCGTTTGGGTAGGAGAGACTCAACCACGGCTAGTAGGGCCTTAGCCGACAGTGTGTTTCCATCGGCTTCAATGGATCTCCTGCATTGATCAACAACTTCAAGAACCAGGGCTTGAACCAGAGATCTTGTAGCTCTCTCCGGTGGACACACTTGGCTTATCAAGATGTTTAATCTTTAGGAACAGAATTTACAATGCAACCAATATGACCCTGCCTTTGCCAAACAGCGTAGAGCCACTTGCCCACGCACCGGAGGGAACACTAATCTCGCTCCTTTCGATTCTACACCTGCCAAGTTTGACACTGCATACTTCAGCAACCTAGTGAAGCAAAGGGACTACTCACCTCAGATCAGGCTCTTTTCAATGGCGGCTCCACCGATAAACTTGTAAAGACTTACAGCTTGAACCCTGATGCTTTCTGGAATGATTTTGCGAAGTCTATGATTAGGATGGGAAACATTAAGCCTTTAACCGGAAAACAAGGACAGATTCATATCAACTGCAGGAGGGCAAATTGATGACAATCTCAACATCAACTAATTCTTGTTATTTAATTAATTGCATGGGTCAAAGTGTCTTTATTCGACGGCACTACTTGATAGAAATGTCACCTTAAGTGCCTCTTATATTGTTTCAATCTTTTCATTGTAATATTTTCAAGTGTATTTATTAAAATAATTATTAATATAAGTATCCTTGAGATTTATTTTATATCATATTATATGCAAATTAATTATTTGTATTTATATTCATGGTGAGGCTATATGGACATTGTAGTTGTTTCGTTATATGGCCTAGCTTTGGCAAAGGCACTATTTCAAACATTGGTATAAGGAAAAGAGTTCTCATAATATACTATTAAAAAGAAAAATGTCAACAATTTAAACTAAGATCGAACTCAAACCGAAGGAACACAACAATCATTGTTTAAGACACACCAATACACAACCCAACTATTAACAACCTAAACTTGACACCCTTTATATATAATTCCAGCTTTTGTGACGTAATCCGTAAATTATTATGATATCCAACGATCAAAACAATTTTCCAATTCTAATCCGTACAATTAGAGAGACATTTATATATAATACTTTTAAAAAGAAAACAACTTAATTTTGGAAAATATCAGGTTTGAGAAAAACAAATATATTTGGACTCACCGTCAACCTTTGCGTTAGGTAGGTTGAACACCTAAAAATATCCTGTAAAACAATTTTAGGAAAAAATAATTTTAAAAGAAAAAACAGTTTGCGTTTAACCAGAAACTCGTTTTGAAAAGGGTTCGAAGTTGATTACGCGTGGTGAAGGATGCACCTTCACAGCGCCCAAAATTAGTACCTAAGCGATTTTACGTCATCTAAATAATGAAAATTGCAAATTCGAATATGTATTTAAATTACGATATGTTTTTGAGAAATTTTTAAAAAGATATTATTTTGTACGAACAATCCTCGAAAAACACACTCCTTGTCAGTAAAGGCGCGTTTCTATAGATTCCTCATACGTAATAATATTGCCGTATTTTTTAATCATAAAATACATACATTTGATAAAATAAAAAACTCAAATACAAACGAATAACATTTTGTACGGACAATCTTCATAAACACATTCCTTGTCAGTCAATGCTCGTTTTCATTAATTATCCTCACAAAATATTATTACTTTTATTAAGACAATAATCTATGATAAAAAACAATCATACTGTACATATTACTTTTATCAAAACAATAATATATACGAGTGTACATGATAATATTTGCACATATGCTACACGAATTATGATGGACTAAAACGTAATGGATGAAATCATAGAAAAATTGAATACAAATAATTTTTTTAAAAAAATATTAAGTTAAATCGCACATTTAAACACGGGAAAGAGACATGAAAATAGATAAAGAAAGCTAAATACACATATTAAAATCTAAATAAACCATCCATATATAGAACTAAAATGATAGATATAAAGATATAATGCTAAATATATCGGAACACACAACAATGGCCACCAAGTAATCATGGGATTATAATAAAATGCATAAAAAAATAAAGGGACCAATAATAAATTACAGAAAATTAAAACCTGGAAATAAAAGATTGAAGGATTAGAAGAAAAAAAGAAAAATGAAGTGCATGAATTAAAAAGAACAGAAAATTGTAGTGCTGAAATTAAATCAACATAAATAAAAATTGCACAAAATAAAAGGTAGAGGGTTAATTTTTAGAATTTTACGCAGACCATAAATAACACGATTCATACCCTAGGACGGGTCCTCGTGAGGTTGTAAATTAGTTCGATTTTTTTTTAGAAATTAGTAAGTTAAAAGTTAGCAGTTAAAAGTTAAAAGTTAGTAAAAAATTTAAAATTTTACCCGAGCCATAATAATGCGGGTTGTACCTCGGTGCGGCTCACCGCAAGCCCATATTAAACGTTTAATAACAATATTTAATAAATGGGACTGAAATGTAATAAAAATAAAATGTAACAGATTAATTCAAAATAAAACAAACATAAATAAGTGACCAAATTGAAATAAAATAAAAATAATAGGTCGAAATAAAATAAAATAAAAAAGAATGAAATGATGAACAAAATGTTAATATGCGCTAAATCTGTAGGGACTACTATGAGATTAGACCTAAACTCCTAAATATTTATGCTAATATTGCCATTTAGGTTAAAAAATTAAACCTAAACTAATAAACACACAAAGCTTTCTCATCTTTCCCTCTCCTCCTACAGTTGCCGCCCCCAACACAGCCCCATTGCCATACTCCAACCACCATACATCGATGGTGGTTTCCTCCCTTCTGACCACCTCTATAGGTGGACAAACAAGCCTAAACAAGCACCTTATCATTGCCTTTTTAACTTCTCCCAACCCTTTATTTTCTCTCTTGACCGAGAGCTCCCAAAGCCCATGGTTAGCCACCGTATTTTGGGGCGAAAAACGAACCTCTGACCGCCACCATAGCCACTGAGCGCACCAACACTACCCCAAAAAGATCCCAACTTTTCACCTTCTTATATAGACAAAAACTAAACCCCAAGATGGTAAATCAACCCATAAAGACTTAAAGGCTTCGACTTTCTCCCCTCCGCTGACCTTAGTTCCGACGAGGAGTTCGAACAACCCCGGCAAGCAATTATACCCTTCTCATTTCTTATTATTATACTTTGGTTCTAAAACTCAAATAAATTGGTACAGAAAATAAAAAAGAATAAGGTAAAATACCTTAAAAAATGTATTGCTTTTCTTTCTTTTCGAATCAGGGAAGAAAATTACATTCATTCTTTTTTTTCGAATGGGGAATGAGGATCTTTTTTACATTCTTTTTTTGGGGTTTTATAATAACCCATTTACATTGGTTACCAAATGAAAAATAAAAATCTCATCTTTTTTTCTTTTGTTTGTTTGTGCACGATGGATGCTAATGGAGTAATCGAAGAGGGCTCGTCTGTGCTGATAGTTGTCGTGGAGGACGAGAGAGCGGGGGGGACCAATGCATGTTACTGATGAAGCACTCGGGACCACCTTACGTGAAAATTTGTTGTCAAAGGAGGGACCACGATGTTGTTGGGAAGGCTTGTGTCCACTGCTTGGTAGCGACGGTTGAAGCTGACGAGGCAGGGGTGGCGCTGGCGGCTATAGCTTCTCCATATGTTTGGGTTTAGATTTTTTTTGTTAATACTTTGGGCTATGTGGGCCATTTGATTTAGGGTTTATAGTTTGGCAATTGGGGCATTGTATGGATAGATTTGAAGTACTAGTAATGGTTTGTAATTAGACTATTTGGTTATTTGTTTGATTGATTCGTGACATTCTTTTCTTTTTCACAAAGGCAAAAAGGTACATTTTGAAGTTCATGTACTCGAATAAACGAAAGCCCAACAATCTATTCTTTGCCCAAATAAAACCAATTTGATCTTCAAATTTATCCAAGTTTGATTAAAGGACTCGAAAAAAATTAGGGTATTACAGATGTGTTTAAGTAACAAATTTCTACAATCTGACTCAATAATAAGCTTTGACAACTCTACTCACTTGAGATCGAATAAGCCTCTTTAACCCCATAAGCTTAATGAAAGTGATATCAACATTATATTTGTTCTTTTTTTTTTCAAATGGGGGAAAATGACTTTTTACATCTTTTTTTGGGGTTTTATAATAACACATTTATAGTGGTAACCAAATGAAAAATAAAAATCTCATCTTTTTTGATTTGTTTGTATATGCCGATCGATGTTAATGAAGTAATCGAAGGGGCTGGTTTGTGCTGGCAATTATCGCTGAGGATGAGATAGCAAGAGGACCAGTGCATGTTGCTCCTGAAGCACTCATGACCACTTGCCATGGAAGCTTTCTGTCGTTGGGGGAATCACGGTGATGTCGGGAAGGCTTGGACCACTACTTGGTGGTCACGATTGAAGATGATGAGGCAGGGGTGGCATTGGCGGCTATAACTTCTCAATAAGTTAGGGTTTATTTTTTTTGTTAATGGTTTGGGCTCTATGGACTAAATAAAAAATAAATATCTTATATTTTTTTGCTTTTGTTTGTATGTGCACGATGGATGTAGATATATATATATATAGTTAGAGAAAGTTGAAATGAGCTGGTTTGTGCTAGTAATTGTCATGGAAGAGGAGAGAGAGGGGGACCAGTGGATGTTATTACTGAAGCACTCACGGCCACCTTGTACTGAAGCTTGCTATCATTGGAGGGATCCAGTACTACTAGGAAGGCTTGGGACCACTGCTTAGTGGTTACAATTGAATATGACGAGGCATAGGTGGCGTTAGTGGCTACAACTTCTCAATATGTTAGGGTATATTTTTTTAGTTAATGCTTTGGGCTATGTAGGACTTTAGTTTAGGGTTTATAGTTTATCAATTGGGTTTTTGTATGTATAGATTTCAAGTACTCATAATGGTTTGCAATTGGACTGTTTGGTTATTTGTTTGATTGATTATGGAATTATTCTATTTTTCACATAGGCAACAAGGCCCAATTTGAAGTTCATCTACTCGTATAAATGAAAGCCCAACAATCTATTCTTTTCTCGAACCAAATCAATTTGATTTTCAACTTTATCCAAATTTGATTAAAGCAGTTAGAAAAAATTAGGGTATTATAGCAGCCCCTATTTGCTTGTTATTGTGAAACAAGAATGTAGCAAAGACAATTAATGGCCTAATTTCGTCTTACTTGCTTGCAACTCCATTTTTTGCACCAACATCCTTCTTCAATCTTTCGTTGTTTTGGCAGTCTAAGTTTTATTCGAATAATTTTCTTCTTTGTATCCAACAATCTTCTCATTCGATTTGCCTCAATCTCTCAAATGTTGAACCAAATTTGGAAATAGTCTACTTGATAAGAAACTTTCGAAATCGCTTTCTTACTTTTCAAAAATTTCATTTTCTGGAAATTTTAAATGAGAAACTTTGAAAATCGCTTTATCATTTTTTACAAATCATATAAATATGTTAGTGGTCGGGTAACATGCCTTACTTCAAAGTAATGATTTTTTTCGTAGATTGGGCTCCTTCATTCTTGAGATTATGCAATTTTGAACTTGATATCCTCTATCTTTAAATTTGACTTTCTCTTTTTAAGGTTCTATTTTCATAAATAATCAATTTTCTTGAAAATATAAAATGTTTATCTTGAATGTGCAATGTAATTGTCTATGTATGCAAATAATGTTTTCAGGAATGCAGTAATGCGATTCAAGCATAATCTAAGAAAAACACTCGTGAGAGGGAAAAACCATCCTTAATAAAAGGGAATATTCTGGAAATCTTCTCATGAGAGGTGAAAAGGTCTTTAACAAAGACGAAGTTAGGATTTTCAAGGAAACAATCCTAAACAGACGAAGTTGGTTTCTACAGAAACTGTCTTAAGGAAGACAAGACTAAAGTTTTGGGAAACAATCGTTAGAAAGACCAAATTGAGCTTTCTAGGAGACATGTCCTAAAAAAGTTAAGATTGAGGTTTCTAGGGAAACAATCTTTAGAAAAATAAAATTGGTTTATCATAAGGATTTTAAAGACATCCTCACGAGAGGGGAATCAAAGCTTTTTATGTTGTACGCCTTAAAAGCAAAAATGAATGTCTGACGCAAAAATGCAAATTCATTCGAAATGTAGGTCAATGATGTTGATGTATGTTTTATTGATCGATGGCCATAAATGGATGCTCACGAAGTCCTCGTTCTTGTTGTGATTGAATCTTATTCGTCATTTTTCACACTGGTGGGTATAATCAAATTTTTAGCTCACAGTAACAGGCTCTTCTTTCCCCAAACAAATTTTACTCGCAAGGTTCGGTTTTCTTTCCACTAGTTTCTGATACAGAGCTTTCAGGTCAGAGTCTATTATCAAAGACACATCACCAATTTCCAGGAGGGATTGTCTTGTTTGAAAATTTTCGTCCTCTTCATTTTTTAAATATAAAAAATTCAAAGAAAAACTTTATGACAACAAAATGATGCCCTCTCTTTGGGTTCACAATTGAAACAAATCATAAATCAAGAGTTCGTTGAATATCAAACAAATCATCTGCACTTTTAGCCAATTAAGATTATAGTGCTTTGACAAACGTCAAGACTAGTGGTAATTTTGAGGCTTAGGCCGATTTTGGAAAGGTAAAGTGTTTTGAGTTGGCTTCTTTTGATGTTCATATTTATAAAGTAGTCACGATATTATCTTTTGGAAATTTTACTGGTTCCAAGTTCTCGTGAGTACCATTGGGATGTGTGGCGCTTTATAAGATCATTTTTATGCAACAGTTGCACAATCTTCATATTCGAGCCATTTTTTGGGTTTTTAATTAGAAACCTCATTTGGTTTAAGATGCCTTTTGCAAGTTTTCATCTTGAACCCTATTTTTTTTCTTTTTTTTTCTCTATCATGCATTAAAGATTTTAGAAAACTCTTTTTCTAGTAAAAATATTAACCTTGAGGTGCAGAGTGAAATTTGAAGATGGTATCTCCCACTTAGAAATTCATTCAAGATTAGAAAGGACTTTTAAGGCATGTAATGTAGGTCAAAGCTCATGGTTATGCAAGAAATAGATAAATAGTCTCAAACAAGTGTTTAAGGGTGATTGAACCAATGATCAATTCATTTTAATTCCTTCAATCTCGCTTTGCTTGATTTGAAACTACTTCCACACACTATTTATTTTCATCTTTTTAAGATCCCACTAGACTCCCCTTTTTGGGTTTTCACCCTAGAGTTCATCTCCTTTTTCTAAACAATTGTTGTCTATGATCTTCTTGTGAATCAATTATGGAACTTTGAGCCAGTTGTACTTGATCAACCTTGTGGTTTAAGGCTTGAAGAGTCATTTTATTTGATAAACTTCTTGCATATTGTTTTTGTCATTTTCATTAGCAAATTTGGAATTCCACTTTGATTTGAACACATTCTCTGTCCTCTATACATGAATAATTCCACGTTTTTTTATTTGAGCACGGATTAATTCTTGTATCTGGAACATCTGTTATTATTCTCGATTGGATCTGAATCTTCGAGCACATTATGCTTGGTCAACCTTGTAGTACCTTATTATTTTCCATTTTGTTTCATAAGGGTTAGCTCTTATAGAAAAATTAGAATTGTGGTCTTCACTCATGCGAGCATATTTTCCTTCACCTTTCCCCCCAGTATGGAGGTTGATCCTTGGTTAGGGTTAAATCTGAAGAAAAACTAATTTGGGCTCAAACGGGGACAATAATGGATAATTTTCTAATTTTTTGAAGGGATGGTAGAAGAAGATCGTTCATCATTTCATACATGAAAGTCCTTACAAAAGAGGCATCTCTAGGGTATAAATATCCTTGATCAACTTTTATTCACATGAATATAATATAATTAATGCATGATATAATTATTTCATTTTTTTATTTTTTTTTCATTCTTTTTTTTTCTTTTTTTTCATTTTTTTTCTGTTTCTCGCATCTAACATCCCCCATATATTTAGGCTTATCTTCACAAACTTGATTCGAGATACCCCAATTTACTTCTAATGCAGAAAGTTTCATGCACCAATGAACATCTTGTACTCAACATTTTTGGGGTTTTATTGTAGAGAAAGAAAATTGGCTTTATGTCTAAAAAGATGATGGTGTGACTTTATTGCCTCAGAGAGAGGTAACGTCAAGATTTGGAGTTTTTTTTATTGACCATAAATAATTTTGGATAAAGAATCGAGTGATTGTATTTTTGCTTTGGATAGGATACAAAAGGTCTAACCTTGTCACATGTCAAAGGTCCATAACATCGATCCTCAAATGATCTTTTAGTCCATTTGATATTCAAAGAACTACAATATTAAAACTTGCCTTATTGCTCATAACCTTAAGAGGTAGTATTTCATTTAAAAGTTTAAATATAAAATGAATTACACATATTTAAGAAAGTAAGAAAGAAAGAACAAAAACAAGTTCAAACAAAACATGCTTTTCTATGCAAGTGTAATAAATCTCTATGATGAATGAACAACAAACTCTTCTAGATTTGCCCCATCACTCGCTAATGGTCCATGTCCCTGAATCAATTAAAGTCCAGACCTTACGCTTTAATGCCCCAAAATTCTTAGTAGTATGCCCTGAGCTTCCTATATGATAACTATAAATTACGTTAACATCGTAACCTTCAAGATTTGGGGTTATTTGGGCTTAGACTTAACTGGAGTCACAAGGTCATTTTCAACAAGTCTTGGAAGTAATTCCTAATATGTCATTGGAATTGGATAGATGAACGCATTTCATCGAATCACTATCCGAGGTTTGGTCCTATTACCAGTTGAAAGAGATCCCACCATACTGATTTCAACATTCTTGTCAGTGTTGGTGTCTCTAGTGCTTCCTATCTGGCCATTTTAGATATCCATTTCAATCATCTCCCCGATGTAACTAGCTCAACAAAGATCTTGGAAGCATTTCCTATTAAATACCCTATGAAAGGGGCTCTCAACGTATTTAGAAAGAGCATTGTTATCTCTTGTTCAGCTAAATGAGGGTGAACCTGCACTGCTATGTCCCTCCATATTAGAGCATATTTCCGGAAACTTTCATTAGACATATTTTTCTATGCCTTGCAACATGAATCGAGTAAGTATTGTATGATTCACATGTTTATTTTACTCTAAGAAAGACTTGTCTTGAAAGTAGTGAATCAACATTTGATCGTTATTATATCCGACATTCTTCGACAGAACATCATGAGATGATCGATAGGACAACTGGTTCCACTATACTTATCAAAACAAGACATCCTGAATTTATGTGGAAGCACTAGGTCAAGGACCAAACTTATTTCTTTTGTGTAATCCAAGGAAATCACCAGCTCCTTTAAATATTCGGAACATTTCTTCCGTCTCTTTCAACCATTTTTTTGTCGGACCTTTCAACTTTAATCATTTTATGAAAGTGAGAGGCAACCTTGGCATGATCTAATCTCATGGTGACATGAGTAGAGGCGTTGGCCTGATGAATTTGCACTTTTGGAAAATTCGAAGTGGTTAATGGTAAGAAGACAAGATTCTCAGTCACCAGATTAACAACAGGGTCAACATCTTTCGCTCTTAGTAATTGAGTCAATTTTCATCATCACATTCTGGGACTTATGAAAGAATCCATCATTTCTTTTTGAGCCTTAACCAACTCTTGTAAATCTTTTTTATTTGCTTAATCTTAGCTAATCTTTCACCCATGGTTTTTGTCATTCTCGGGGTATGGTAGGATGTCTCTCACAAACCCTCCACGAATCATTCTTATGTTTTCATGATTGAATACATATAAAATTGCTTAAATATATTAATGCAAATGCAAAAGGTGTTAATTCTAATTAATGGTCACCATTAGAAAGACCTTTATTAGAACACAAGTTCCCCTTATACCAGATAGTCAAATTTCACTAGCTGCATACTTTGTACAGAAATGTAAAACCTAACTCCATACTTTTTCTAGTTATGAAATGCAATTGTAAATGCAAAAGGTGTTATTCTAATTCTCATGCTTTGTACAGAAATGTAAAACTTAACTACATACTTTTCTAGTTCTCATGCCTTTTACAAAAAGTAACTATAAGCAAATTTTAGAGTGAGTTTCTTCTTTGTGACTTTGGAAGATCCACAGATAGAGTTTCTATACTAAAAGGGTCCTCGAATTATCCTTTGCTGGTGCTCCTTGGGCCTATCAGACTCTCGATCCTCACCCATTATAGGCTTATACTGACCAAGTTCAATTCGAGAGAATACATTTCCCTATGTCCATGTGAGGTAAATCATTATTCACTCGTTAACACAAGGCATATACACTTTAGAGGTTACTTACTAAAGCCCATACGGAGAAAAATAATTTTTCTCACGTAAGCGTATTGTTCACCCCTACTTAAAGGGACAAAGCACAGTTAGAAGGCTCTAGATATAATGATGTGCTTGAGGGGAAACTTACAATCATTTGCTTCGACCAAGAAAAAAATAGTTTTAAAATTAGCCAAAAATCTGAAACATGGTGAAATCACACAATAGTACAACTATTTATTAATAATGATAAAAAATGATGTATGACTTGATGAAATACAAAACAAAATTAAAGGGATCAAAATTTAAATATCACTTGAATTTACAATTTTGAATATGTAGATGACGTATAATCGATTAAGGCATGACTCTCTAAGCTCCTGAGCGGAGTCACCAAGTTGTCAGAACGGTCCTTAAGTGTTTTGGGGCTAGGGTGGAACGATCCAACTTAATTTTCGAAAATTTTAGGTTCTAGAAAAACAAATAGATTTGGAGTCACCATCGACCATTGGGTTAGGTAGGTCGAACAGCTAAAAATATCTTTTAAAAGAATTTTCAGAAAAAATAATTTTAAAATATAAAAATGGTTAGCGTTTAACCAAAAACTCGCTTTGAAAATGGTTTAGGAGTTGATTACGCGTGGGAAGGATGAGCACCCTCACTGCTCCCAAAATTGGTACCTAAGCGACTATAGTCATCTAAATAATAAAAATTGCAAATTCGAATATGTATTTGAATTACGATATGTTTTGAGAAATTTTAAAAGGCTATTATTTTGTTTGAACAATCCTTGAAAAACACACTCCTTGTCATTTAAGGTGCATTTATATAGATTCCTCATAATAATATTGTCATATGTTTTATTATAAAATACATACATATGATATAATTAAAAACTGAAATACAAAAGAATAATATTTTGTACGAACAATCCTCAGAAACACATTCATTGTCAGTCAAGGCGCGTTTCCATTAATTCCATTCACAAAATAATATTACATTTTAGAAACATGAGTTGTATGTATACAATATAATATATTACACAATTTTAGAAATAATCATGCTGTACATATTACTTTTTATCAAAACAATGGCCACAAGTAATCATGGACTATAATAAATTGCATTAAAAAAATAAAGGGACTGTAAATAAATTGCAGGAAATTAAAAGCTGGAAATAAAAGACTAAAGGATTAAAAAAATAAAGAAAAATGAAGTGCATGAATTAAAAAGAACATAAAATTAAACTTCTGAAATTTAAATAGCATAAATATAAAATTACACAAAATAAAAGGTAGAGGATAATATTTAGAATTTTAGCAAGACCATAAAAACACTATTCATACATAAGGGTGAGTCATCAAGAGATCGTAAATTAATTCTCATAATTTTTTAGAAATTAGTAAGTTAGAAATATGCAGTTAGAAGTTAGTAAAAAAGTTGAAATTTACCCGGACCATAATAATGCAGGTAGTATTTCAGGGCGAGACAGCGCAAATATATTAAACTGCTGAAACGTAATTTTTTTTTTAAATCAATGACCATAAAGTAAACAAAATTAAAACGGAAGCGATATTTTAATAATTAACCCTATATACTAAATAAAAGAGGAAGAAGAAAAGTAAGTGGGTCGTAAAAGAAAAGTGGAAGCTTCCAGCGGTCAAGGTGAACCAATAAACCCCAAGTATATTTAATGGTTGAATTACTTGAAAGACACTCAATTATTAGTAAAATTTTAAATTGATTATCTAATTTGAAAAACTGATAAAATAGTCACTCAAATAATAGATTGTCTCGTACAAGTCATTGACCAGTTCAAAATGAAATGAATTTGCCGTTAGGAAATATTATTTCTTGATGATTTTCTCATTTTGGTAATTATAACACATGCCATCTAAATATTAGTAAGATTACAAATATTTCACTCAATTTATGGTAAAATTACAATTAGGTCGCCTAATTTAAGAAAGACACAAATGAGACATTGGATTAAATGAGAAAGAAAACACATTTTGAGTTTTGGACTTCTCAAAGATCATGGGACCCATTCGACGATTCCAATGGTAGAGTGAATGGTAGAGTGACTGGAGTTGGTGAGAGGGAGGATATCACTAGGTAGAAGTCGTCTAGTGGTCAATAACGTAGATCGAGGTTCAAGAATTTTAAAAGTTTTACGGCGTGATATTAAGGTTTTTGAGTGAGATTCTCGATAATTTAATCCGATAAATTGAATTGGGGAGATCGAGATGAATCTTATGGTGGAAATTCGGGATTCATTGCCCGCCTCGTATGGCATTTCACGGTCCAAACACCTGTTTGTTACAATCTATTGAGTGACTCGTGTGTATGTTTTAGAAGGTTAGTGATCCATTTGTAATCATGCAAATAAATGAATTAGTTGTGGTGTAATATACCCTTATTCAATTAGCACATTGTTTTGGAGGTCAAATCTTAAACATTAACGTCAACTTGTATCACAATTGTTATCATTTATTGATTTTGTTCAAAACTGGAACATAGGCTATGCGATTAACAATGTTTCTACTGCAATTTCTACGAATCTCAGCATATTTTATATATTAGCAGCCTCGCGTGTCTTAAAAAGGAGGTGGTAGCTTTGCTTGAACAGGCGGCCCTTGAGAGATGGTAAAAAAAAGCTCCTGAAAGAAACAGTCTAACGGTCTAATCATTGATCTGCGAAGTCCAAAACCAACAAATTCACGCATTTCTATAAAGTTCCTACGTATCTATAAATTACGCGACCGCATGTTCGACATGCACAACACAAACCTCATCGAGATTAAGCCTACTACTTGCGTACTTGTCATGGCTTCCCGTAGTAACTTTCTTCTTCATGCATTTCTTTGGTTGGCTCTTGCAACCACTGCTTTTTCCTTATCACCCAAATTTTATGACAGAGTTTGTCCCCAAGCTTTGCCTGCCATCAAGAGAATAGTGCAGGCTGCTGTCCACAGAGATCCCCGCATGGGTGCTTCTTTGCTTCGTTTGCACTTCCATGATTGCTTCGTTAATGTATGTTATCCTTGATTCCTTTTTTGAAAAGTTTTAGTATTTGCATATAAATCTTCAACTGCATTGTGTTGCAGGGCTGTGATGGTTCACTTCTTTTGGATTCTACCCCTGCTTTCGAAACCGAGAAAAATGCACGTGGAAATTTGAATTCTGTGAGAGGTTTCGAAGTTGTAGATGAGATTAAGGCTGAAGTGGACAGAGTTTGTGGACGCCCCGTGGTCTCTTGTGCTGATATCTTAGCAGTGGCTGCTCGAGATTCCGTAGTTGCGGTAAAGTCCTTTATTGCCTCTAATATTTATCATGTAAAAACCAATATTTCTAAACGAAAACTACCATGATTGCAGCTTGGAGGTCCGGCATGGAAGGTTCGTTTGGGTAGGAGAGACTCAACCACGGCTAGTAGGGCCTTAGCCGACAGTGTGCTTCCATCAGCTTCAATGGATCTTCCTGCATTGATCGACAACTTCAAGAACCAGGGCTTGAACCAGAGAGATCTTGTAGCTCTCTCCGGTGGACACACCATTGGCTTATCAAGATGTTTAATCTTTAGGAACAGAATTTACAATGCAACCAATATTGACCCTGCCTTTGCCAAACAGCGTAGAGCCACTTGCCCACGCACGGAGGGAACACTAATCTCGCTC
Source organism: Hibiscus syriacus (assembly GCF_006381635.1). Lineage (NCBI taxonomy): Eukaryota > Viridiplantae > Streptophyta > Magnoliopsida > Malvales > Malvaceae > Hibiscus > Hibiscus syriacus. The sequence goes on along the minus strand of NW_024062716.1, from coordinate 828,780 downwards.
CTTTCGATTCTACACCTGCCAAGTTTGACACTGCATACTTCAGCAACCTAGTGAAGCAAAGGGGACTACTCACCTCAGATCAGGCTCTTTTCAATGGCGGCTCCACCGATAAACTTGTAAAGACTTACAGCTTGAACCCTGATGCTTTCTGGAATGATTTTGCGAAGTCTATGATTAGGATGGGAAACATTAAGCCTTTAACCGGAAAACAAGGACAGATTCGTATCAACTACAGGAGGGCAAATTGATGACAATCTCAACATCAACTAATTCTTGTTATTTTATTAATTGCATGGGTCAAAGTGTCTTTATTCGACGGCACTACTTGATAGAAATGTCACCTTAAGTGCCTCTTATATTGTTTCAATCTTTTCATTGTAATATTTTCAAGTGTATTTATTAAAATAATTATTAATATAAGTATCCTCGAGATTTATTTTATATCATATTATATGCAAATTAATTATTTGTATTTATATTCATGGTGAGGCTATATGGACATTGTAGTTGTTTCAGAACGAAATAATCTTTAAAAGACGAGTTTAAAATTTTCTCATGGTTAGATTATATGGCCTAGCTTTTGCAAAGGCACTATTTCAAACATTGGTATAAGGAAAAGAGTTCTCATAATATACTATTAAAAAGAAAAATGTCAACAATTTAAACTAAGATCGAACTCAAACCGAAGGAACACAACAATCATTGTTTAAGACACACCAATACACAACCTAAACTTGACACCCTTTATATATAATTCCAGCTTTTGTGACGTAATCCGTAAATTATTATGATATCCAACGATCAAAACAATTTTCCAATTCTAATCCGTACAATTAGAGAGACATTTATATATAATACTTTTAAAAGAGAAAACAACTTAATTTTGGAAAAGATCAGGTTTGAGAAAAACAAATATATTTGGACTCGCCGTCAACCTTTGCGTTAGGTAGGTCGAACACCTAAAAATATCCTGTAAAACAATTTTAGGAAAAATAACTTTAAAAGAAAAAACAGTTTGCGTTTAACCAGAAACTCGTTTTGAAAAGGGTTCGAAGTTGATTACGCGTGGTGAAGGATGAGCACCTTCACAGCGCCCAAAATTGGTACCTAAGCGATTATACGTCATCTAAATAATGAAAATTGCAAATTCTAATATGTATTTAAATTACAATATGTTTTTGAGAAATTTTTAAAAATATATTATTTTGTACGAACAATCCTCGAAAAACACACTCCTTGTCAGTAAAGGCGCGTTTCTATAGATTCCTCAGACGTAATAATATTGTCGTATTTTTTAATCATAAAATACATACATTTGATAAAATAAAAAACTCAAATACAAACGAATAACATTTTGTACGGACAATCTTCATAAACACATTCCTTGTCAGTCAATGCTCATTTTCATTAATTATCCTCACAAAATATTATTACTTTTATTAAGACAATAATCTATGATAAAAAACAATCATACTGTACATATTACTTTTATCAAAACAATAATATATACGAGTGTACATGATAATATTTGCACATATGCTACACGAATTATGATGGACTAAAACGTAATGGATGAAATCATAGAAAAATTGAATACAAATAATTTTTTTTTTAAAACATTAAGTTAAATCGCACATTTAAACACGGGAAAGAGACCGGAAAATAGATAAAGAACGCTAAATACACATATTAAAATCTAAATAAACCATCCATATATAGAACTAAAATGATAGATATAAAGATATAATGCTAAATATATCAGAACACACAACAATGGCCACCAAGTAATCATGGGATTATAATAAAATGCATAAAAAAATAAAGGGACCGATAATCAATTACAGAAAATTAAAACCTGGAAATAAATGATTGAAGGATTAGAAGAAAAAAAGAAAAATGAAGTGCATGAATTAAAAAGAACAGAAAATTGAAGTGCTGAAATTAAATCAACATAAATATAAAATTGCACAAAATAAAAGGTAGAGGGTTAATTTTTAGAATTTTACGCAGACCATAAATAACACGATTCATACCCTAGGACGGGTCCTCGTGAGGTTGTAAATTAGTTCGATTTTTTTTTAGAAATTAGTAAGTTAAAAGTTAGCAGTTAAAAGTTAGTAAAAATTTAAAATTTTACCCGAGCCATAATAATGCGGGTTGTACCTCGGTGCGGCTCACCGCAAGCCCGTATTAAACGTTTAATAACAATATTTAATAAATGGGACTGAAATGTAATAAAAATAAAATGTAACAGATTAATTCAAAATAAAACAAACATAAATAAGTGACCAAATTGAAATAAAATAAAAATAGTAGGTCGAAATAAAATAAAATAAAAAAGAATGAAATGATGAACAAAATGTTAATATGCGCTAAATCTGTAGGGACTACTATGCGATTATACCTAAACTCCTAAATATTTATGCTAATATTTCCATTTAGGTTAAAAAATTAAACCTGAACTATATAAACACACAAAGCTTTCTCATCTTTCCCTCTCCTCCTACAGTTGCCTCTCCCCAACACAGCCCCATTGCCATACTCCAACCACCATACATCGATGGTGGTTTCCTCCCTTCCGACCACCTCTATAGGTGGACAAACAAGCCTAAACAAGCACCTTATCATTGTCTTTTTAACTTCTCCCAACCCTTTCTTTTCTCTCTTGACCGAGAACTCCCAAAGCCCATGGTTAGCCACCGTATTTTGGGGCGAAAAACGAACCTCTGACCGCCACCATAGCCACTGAGCGCACCAACACTACCCCAAAAAGATCCCAACTTTTCACCTTCTTATATAGACAAAAACTAAAGCCCAAGATGGTAAATCAACCCATAAAGACTTAAAGGCTTCGACTTTCTCCCCTCCGCTGGCCTTAGTTCCGACGAGGAGTTCGAACAACCCCGGCAAGCAATTATACCCTTCTCATTTCTTATTATTATACTTTGGTTCTAAAACTCAAATAAATTGGTATAGAAAATAAAAAAGAATAAGGTAAAATACCTTAAAAAATGGATTGCTTTCCTTTCTTTTCGAATCAGGGAAGAAAATTACATTCGTTCTTTTTTTTCGAATGGGCTAATGAGGATCTTTTTTACATTCTTTTTTTGGGGTTTTATAATAACCCATTTACATTGGTTACCAAATGAAAAATAAAAATCTCATCTTTTTTTCTTTTGTTTGTTTGAGCACGATGGATGCTAATGGAGTAATCGAAGAGGGCTCGTCTGTGCTGATAGTTGTCGTGGAGGACGAGAGAGCGGGGGAGACCAATGCATGGTACTGATGAAGCACTCGGGACCACCTTACGTGAAAATTTGTTGTCAAAGGAGGGACCACGGTGCTGTTGGGAAAGCTTGTGTCCACTGCTTGGTAGCCACGGTTGAAGCTGACGAGGCAGGGGTGGCGCTGGCGGCTACAACTTATCCATATGTTTGGGTTTAGATTTTTTTTGTTAATACTTTGGGCTATGTGGGCCATTTGATTTAGGGTTTATAGTTTGGCAATTGGGGTATTGTATGGATAGATTTGAAGTACTAGTAATGGTTTGTAATTAGACTATTTGGTTATTTGTTTGATTGATTCGTGACATTCTTTTCTTTTTCACAAAGGCAAAAAGGTACATTTTTAAGTTCATGTACTCGAATAAACGAAAGCCCAACAATCTATTCTTTGCCCAAATAAAACCAATTTGATCTTCAAATTTATCCAAGTTTGATTAAAGGACTCGAAAAAAATTAGGGTATTACAGATGTGTTTAAGTAACAAAATTTCTACAATCTGACTCAATAATAAGCTTTGACAACTCTACTCACTTGAGATCGAATAAGCCTCTTTAACCCCATAAGCTTAATGAAAGTGATATCAACATTATATTTGTTCTTTTTTTTTTAATGGGGGAAAATAACTTTTTACATCCTTTTTTGGGGTTTTATAATAACACATTTATAGTGGTAACCAAATGAAAAATAAAAATCTCATTTTTTTTGATTTGTTTGTATATGCACGATCGATGTTAATGAAGTAATCGAAGGGGGCTGGTTTGTGCTGGCAATTATCGCTGAGGATGAGAGAGCAGGAGGCCTAGTGCATGTTGCTCCTGAAGCACTCATGACCACTTGCCATGGAAGCTTTCTGTCGTTGGGGGAATCACGGTGCTGTTGGGAAGGCTTGGACCACTACTTGGTGGTCACGATTAAAGATGACGAGGCAGGGGTGGCATTGGCGGCTATAACTTCTCAATAAGTTAGGGTTTATTTTTTTTGTTAATGGTTTGGGCTCTATGGACTAAATGAAAAATAAATATCTTATATTTTTTTGCTTTTGTTTGTATGTGCACGATGGATGTAGATATATATATAGTTAGAGAAAGTTGAAATGAGCTGGTTTGTGCTAGTAATTGTCATGGAAGAGGAGAGAGAGGGGGACCAGTGGATGTTATTACTGAAGCACTCACGGCCACCTTGTACGGAAGCTTGGTATCATTGGAGGGACCCAATACTACTAGGAAGGCTTGGGACCACTGCTTAGTGGTTACAATTGAATATGACGAGGCAGAGGTGGCGTTAGTGGCTACAACTTCTCAATATGTTAGGGTATATTTTTTTCGTTAATGCTTTGGGCTATGTAGGACTTTAGTTTAGGGTTTGTAGTTTATCAATTGGGTTTTTGTATGTATAGATTTCAAGTACTCATAATGGTTTGCAATTGGAATGTTTGGTTATTTGTTTGATTGATTATGGCATTATTCTATTTTTCACATAGGCAACAAGGCCCAATTTAAAGTTCATCTACTCGTATAAATGAAAGCCCAACAATCTATTATTTTCTCGAACCAAATCAATTTGATTTTCAACTTTATCCAAATTTGATTAAAGCAGTTAGAAAAAATTAGGGTATTATAGCAGCCCCTATTTGCTTGTTGTTGTGAAACAAGAATATAGCAAAGACAATTAATGGCCTAATTTCGTCTTACTTGCTTGCAACTCCAGTTTTTGCACCAACATCCTTCTTCAATCTTTCGATGTTTTGGCAGTCTAAGTTTTATTCGAATAATTTTCTTCTTTGTATCCAACAATCTTCTCATTCAATTTGCCTCAATCTCTCAAATGTTGAACCAAATTTGGAAATAGTCTACTTGATAAGAAACTTTCGAAATCGCTTTTTTACTTTTCAAAAATTTCATTTTCTGGAAATTTTAAATAAGAAACTTTGAAAATCGCTTTATCATTTTTTACAAATATCATATAAAAATATGTTAGTGGTCGGGTAACATGCCTTACTTCAAAGTAATGATTTTTTTTCGTAGATTGGGCTCCTCCATTCTTGAGATTATGTAATTTTGAACTTGATATCCTCTATCTTTAAATTTGACTTTCTCTTTTTAAGGTTCTATTTTCATAAATAATCAATTTTCTTGAAAATATATAAAATGTTTATCTTGAATGTGCAAAGTAATTGTCTATGTATGCAAATAATGTTTTCAGGAATGCAGTAATGCGATTCAAGCATAATCTAAGAAAAACACTCGTGAGAGGGAAAAAACATCCTTAATAAAAGGGAATATTCTGGAAATCTTCTCATGAGAGGTGAAAAGGTCTTTAACAAAGACGAAGTTAGGATTTTCAAGGAAACAATCCTAAACAGACGAAGTTGGTTTCTACAGAAACTGTCTTAAGGAAGACAAGACTTAAGTTTTGGGAAACAATCGTTAGAAAGACCAAATTGAGCTTTCTAGGAGACATGTCCTAAAAAAGTTAAGATTGAGGTTTCTAGGGAAACAATCTTTAGAAAAATAAAATTGGTTTATCATAAGGATTTTAAAGACATCCTCACGAGAGGGGAATCAAAGCTTTTTATGTTGTACGCCTTAAAAGCAAAAATGAATGTCTGACGCAAAAATGCAAATTCATTCGAAATGTAGGTCAATGATGTTGATGTATGTTTAATTGATTGATGGCCATAAATGGATACTCACGAAGTCCTCGTTCTTGTCGTGATTGAATCTTCTTCGTCATTTTTCACACTGGTGGGTATAATCAAATTTTTAGCTCACAGTAACAAGCTCTTCTTTCCCCAAACAAATTTTACTCGCAAGGTTCGGTTTTCTTTCCACTAGTTTATGATTCAGAGCTTTCAGGTCAGAGAGTCTATTATCAAAGACACATCACCAATTTCCAGGAGGGATTGTCTTGTTTGAAAATGTTTTTCGTCCTCTTTCATTTTTTAAATATAAAAAATTCAAAGAAAAACTTTATGACAACAAAATGATGCCCCTCTCTTTGGGTTCACAATTGAAACAAATCATAAAACAAGAGTTCGTTGAATATCAAACAAATCATCTTCACTTTTAGCCAATTAAGATTATAGTGCTTTGACAAACGTCAAGACTAGTGGTAATTTTGAGGCTTAGGCCGATTTTGGAAAGGTAAAGTGTTTTGAGTTGGCTTCTTTTGATGTTCATATTTATAAAGTAGTCACGGTATTTATCTTTTGGAAATTTTTACTGGTTCCAAGTTCTCGTGAGTACCATTGGGATGTGTGGCGCTTTATAAGATCATTTTTATGCAACAGTTGCACAATCTTCATATTCGAGCCATTTTTTGGGTTTTCAATTAGAAACCTCATTTGGTTTAAGATACCTTTTGCAAGTTTTCATCTTGAACCCTCTTTTTTTTAATTTTTTTTCTCTATCATGCATTAAAGATTTTAGAAAACTCTTTTTCTAGTAAAAATATTAACCTTGAGGTGCAGAGTGAATTTTGAAGATGGTCTCTCCCACTTAGAAATTCATTCAAGATTAGAAAATACTTTTAAGGCATGTAATGTAGGTCAAAGCTCATGGTTATGCAAGAAATAGATAAATAGTCTCAAACAAGTGTTTAAGGGTGATTGAACCAATGATCAATTCATTTTAATTCCTTCAATCTAGCTTTGCTTGATTTGAAACTACTTCCACACACTATTTATTTTCATCTTTTTAAGATCCCACTAGACTCCCCTTTTTGGGTTTTCACCCTAGAGTTCATCTCCTTTTTCTAAACCATTTTTGTCTATGATCTTCTTGTGAATCAATTATGGAACTTTGAGCCAGTTGTACTTGATCAACCTTGTGGTTTAAGGCTTGAAGAGTCATTTTATTTGATAAACTTCTTGCATATTGTTTTTGTCATTTTCATTAGCAAATTTGGAATTACACTTTGATTTGAACACATTCTCTGTCCTCTATACATGAAAAATTCCACGTTTTTTTATTTGAGCACGGATTAATTCTTGTATCTGGAACATCTGTTATTATTCTCGATTGGATATGAATCTTCGAGCACATTATGCTTGGTCAACCTTGTAGTACCTTATTATTTTCCATTTTGTTTCATAAGGGTTAGCTCTTATAGAAAAATTAGAATTGTGGTCTTCACTCATGCGAGCATATTTTCCTTCACCTTTCCCCCAGTGTGGAGGTTGATCCTTGGTTAGGGTTAAATCTGAAGACAAAATAATTTGGGCTCAAACGGGGACAATAATGGATAATTTTCTAATTTTTGAAGGGATAGTAGAAGAAGATCGTTCATCATTTCATACATGAAAGTCCGTACAAAAGAGGCATCTCTAGGGTATAAATATCCTTGATCAACTTTTATTCACATGAATATAATGTAATTAATGCATGATAGAATTATTTCATTTTTTATTTTTTTCATTCTTTTTTTTCTTTCTTTTCGTTTTTTTTTTCGTTTCTCGCATCTAACATCCCCCATATATTTAGGCTTATCTTCACAAACTTGATTCGAGATACCCCAATTTACTTTTAATGCAGAAAGTTTCATGCACCAATGAACATCTTGTACTCAACATTTTTGGGGTTTTATTGTAGAGAAAGAAAATTGGCTTTATGTCTAAAAAGTTGATGGTGTGACTTTATTGCCTCAGAGAGAGGTAACGTCAAGATTTGGAGTTTTTTTTATTGACCATAGATAATTTTGGATAAAGAATCGAGTGATTGTATTTTTGCTTTGGATAGGATACAAAAGGTCTAACCTTGTCACATGTCAAAGGTCCATAACATCGATCCTCAAATGATCTTTTAGTCCATTTGATATTCAAAGAACTACAATATTAAAACTTGCCTTATTTCTCATAACCTTAAGAGGTAGTATTTCATTTAAAATTTTAAATATAAAATGAATTACACATATTTAAGAAAGTAAGAAAGAAAGAACAAAAACAAGTTCAAACAAAACATGCTTTTCTATGCAAGTGTAATAAATCTCTATGATGAATGAACAACAAACTCTTCTAGATTTGCCCCATCACTCGCTAATGGTCCATGTCCCTGAATCAATTAAAGTCCAGACCTTACGCTTTAATGCCCCAAAATTCTTAGTAGTATGCCCTGAGCTTCCTATATGATAACTATAAATTACGTTAACATCGTAACCTTCAAGATTTGGGGTTATTTGGGCTTAGACTTAACTGGAGTCACAAGGTCATTTTCAACAAGTCTTGGAAGTAATTCCTAATATGTCATTGGAATTGGATAGATGAACGCATTTCATCGAATCACTATCCGAGGTTTGGTCCTATTACCAGTTGAAAGAGATCCCACCATACAGATTTCAACATTCTTGCCAGTGTTGGTGTCTCTAGTGCTTCATATCTGGCCATTTTAGATATCCATTTCAATCATCTCCCCCGATGTAACTAGCTCAACAAAGCTCTTGGAAGCATTTCCTATTAAATACCCTATGAAAGGGGCTCTCAACGTATTTAGAAAGAGCATTGTTATCTCTTGTTCAGCTAAATGAGGGTGAACCTGCACTGCTATGTCCCTCCATATTAGAGCATATTTCCGGAAACTTTCATTAGACATATTTTTCTATGCCTTGCAACATGAATCGAGTAAGTATTGTATGATTCACATGTTTATTTTACTCTAAGAAAGACTTGTCTTGAAAGTAGTGAATCCACATTTGATCGTTGTTATTATATCCAACATTCTTCGACAAAACATCATGAGATGATCGATAGGACAACTGGTTCCACTATACTTATCAAAACAAGACATCCTGAATTTATGTGGAAGCACTAGGTCAAGGACCAAACTTATTTCTTTTATGTGTAATCCAAGGAAATCACCAACTCCTTTAAATATTCGGAACATTTCTTCCGTCTCTTTCAACCATTTTTTTGTCGGACCTTTCAACTTTAATCATTTTATGAAAGTGAGAGGCAACCTTGGCATGATCTAATCTCATGGTGACATGAGTAGAGGCGTTGGCCTGATGAATTTGTACTTTTGGAAAAGTCGAAGTGGTTAATGGTAAGAAGACAAGATTCTCAGTCACCAGATTAACAACAGGGTCAACATCTTTCGCTCTTAGTAATTGAGTCAATTTTTCCATCATCACATTCTGGGACTTTATGAAAGAATCCATCATTTCTTTTTGAGCCTTAACCAACTACTCTTGTAAATCTTTTTTATCTTGCTTAATCTTAGCTAATCTTTCACCCATGGTTTTTGTCATTCTCGGGGTATGGTAGGATGTTTCTCACAAAACCCTCCACGAATCATTCTTATGTTTTCATGATTGAATACATATAAAATTGCTTAAATAAACTAATGCAAATGCAAAAGGTGTTAATTCTAATTAATGGTCACCATTAGAAAGACCTTTATTAGAACACAAGTTCCCCTTATACCAGATAGTTAAATTTCACTAGCTGCATACTTTGTACAGAAATGTAAAACCTAACTCCATACTTTTTCTAGTTCTGAAATGCAATTGTAAATGCAAAAGGTGTTATTCTAATTCTCATGCTTTGTATAGAAATGTAAAACTTAACTACATACTTTTCTAGTTCTCATGCCTTTTACAAAAAGTAAATCTAAGCAAATTTTAGAGTGAGTTTCTTTTTTGTGACTTTGGAAGATCCACAGATAGAGTTTCTATACTAAAAGGGTCCTCGAATTATCCTTTGCTGGTGCTCCTTGGGCCTATCAGACTCTCGATCCTCACCCATTATAGGCTTATACTGACCAAGTTCAATTCGAGAGAATACATTTCCCTATGTCCATGTGAGGTAAATCAATTATCCACTCGTTAACACAAGGCATATACACTTTAGAGGTTACTTACTAAAGCCCATACGGAGAAAAATAATTTTTCTCACGTAAGCGTATTGTTCACCCCTACTTAAAGGGACAAAGCACAGTTAGAAGGCTCTAGATATAATGATGTGCTTGAGGGGAAACTTACAATCATTTGCTTCGACCAAGAAAAAAATAGTTTTAAAATTAGCCAAAAATCTGAAACATGGTGAAATCACACAATAGTACAACTATTTATTAATAATGATAAAAAATGATGTATGACTTGATGAAATACAAAACAAAATTAAAGGGATCAAAATTTAAATATCACTTGAATTTACAATTTTGAATATGTAGATGACGTATAATCGATTAAGGCATGACTCTCTAAGCTCCTGAGCGGAGTCACCAAGTTGTCAGAACGGTCCTTAAGTGTTTTGGGGCTAGGGTGGAACGATCCAACTTAATTTTCGAAAATATTAGGTTCTAGAAAAACAAATAGATTTGGAGTCACCATCGACCATTGGGTTAGGTAGGTCGAACAGCTAAAAATATATTTTCAAAAGAATTTTCCGAAAAAATAATTTTAAAAGATAAAAATGGTTAGCGTTTAACCAAAAACTCGCTTTGAAAATGGTTTAGGAGTTGATTACGCGTGGGAAGGATGAGCACCCTCACAGCTCCCAAAATTAGTACCTAAGCAACTATAGTCATCTAAATAATAAAAATTGCAAATTCGAATATTTATTTGAATTACGATATGTTTTTGAGAAATTTTAGAAAGGCTATTATTTTGTTTGAACAATCCTTGAAAAACACACTCCTTGTCATTTAAGGTGCATTTATATAGATTCCTCATACGAAATAATATTGTCATATGTTTTATTATAAAATACATACATATGATATAATTAAAAACTCAAATACAAAAGAATAATATTTTGTACGAACAATCCTCAGAAACACATTCATTGTCAGTCAAGACGCGTTTCCATTAATTCCATTCACAAAATAATATTACATTTTAGAAACATGAGTTGTATGTATACAATATAATATATTACACAATTTTAGAAATAATCATGCTGTACATATTACTTTTTATCAAAACAATGGCCACAAGTAATCATGGTACTATAATAAATTGCATTAAAAAAATAAAGGGACTGTAAATAAATTGCAGGAAATTAAAAGCTGGAAATAAAAGACTAAAGGATTAAAATAAAATAAAGAAAAATGAAGTGCATGAATTAAAAAGAACATAAAATTAAACTTCTGAAATTTAAATAGCATAAATATAAAATTACACAAAATAAAAGGTAGAGGGATAATATTTAGAATTTTAGCAAGACCATAAAAAACACTATTCATACATAAGGGTGAGTCATCAAGAGATCGTAAATTAATTCTCATAATTTTTTAGAAATTAGTAAGTTAGAAATATGCAGTTAAAAGTTAGAAGTTAGTAAAAAAGTTTAAATTTACCCGGACCATAATAATGCAGGTAGTATTTCAGGGCGAGTCACCGCAAATATATATTAAACTGCTGAAACGTAACTTTTTTTTTTAAATCAATGACCATAAAGTAAACAAAATTAAAACGGAAGCGATATTTTAATAATTAACCCTATATACTATAAATAAAAGAGGAAGAAGAAAAGTAAGTGGGTCGTAAAAGAAAAGTGGAAGCTTCCAGCGGTCAAGGTGAACCAATAAACCCCAAGTATATATTTAATGGTTGAATTACTTGAAAGACACTCAGTTATTAGTAAAATTTTAAATTAATTATCTAATTTGAAAAACTGATAAAATAGTCACTCAAATAATAGATTGTCTCGTACAAGTCATTGACCAGTTCAAAATGAAATGATTTGCCGTTAGGAAATATTATTTCTTGATGATTTTCTCATTTTGGTAATTATAGCACATGCCATCTAAATATTAGTAAGATTATAAATATTTCACTCAATTTATGGTAAAATTACAATTAGGTCGCCTAATTTAAGAAAGACACAAATGAGACATTGGATTAAATGAGAAAGAAAACACATTTTGAGTTTTGGACTTCTCAAAGATCATGGGACCCATTCGACGATTCCAATGGTAGAGTGAATGGTAGAGTGACTGGATTTGGTGAGAGGGAGGATATCACTAGGTAGAAGTCATCTAGTGGTCAATAACGTAGATCGAGGTTCAAGAATTTTAAAGGTTTTACGGCGTGATTTTAAGGTTTTTGAGTGAGATTCTCGAGAATCTAATCCGATAAATTGAATTGGGGAGATCGAGATGAATCTTATGGTGGAAATTCGGGATTCATTGCCCGCCTCGTATGGCATTTCACGGTCCAAACACCTGTTTGTTACAATCTATTAAGTGACTCGTGTGTATGTTTTAGAAGGATAGTGATCCATTTGTAATCATGCAAATAAAATTAGCTGTGGTGTAATATACCCTTATTCAATTAGCACATTGTTTTGGAGGTCAAATCTTAAACATTAACGTCAACTTGTATCACAATTGTTATCATTTATTGATTTTGTTCAAAACTGGAACATAGGCGATGCGATTAACAATGTTTCTACTGCAATTTCTACGAATCTCAGCATATTTTATATATTAGCAGCCTCGCGTGTCTTAAAAAGGAGGTGGTAGCTTTGCTTGAACAGGCGGCCCTTGAGAGATGGTAAAAAAAGGCTCCTGAAAGAAACAGTCTAACGGTCTAATCATTGATCTGCGAAGTCCAAAACCAACAAATTCACGCATTTCTATAAAGCTCCTACGTATCTATAAATTACGCGACCGCATGCTCGACATGCACAACACAAACCTCATCGAGATTAAGCCTACTACTTGCGTACTTGTCATGGCTTCCCGTAGTAACTTTCTTCTTCATGCATTTCTTTGGTTGGCTCTTGCAACCACTGCTTTTTCCTTATCAACCAAATTTTATGACAGAGTTTGTCCCCAAGCTTTGCCTGCCATCAAGAGAATAGTGCAGACTGCTGTCCACAGAGAGCCCCGCATGGGTGCTTCTTTGCTTCTTTTGCACTTCCATGATTGCTTCGTTAATGTATGTTATCCTTGATTCATTTTTTGAAAAGTTTTAGTATTTGCATATAAATCTTCAACTGCATTGTGTTGCAGGGCTGTGATGGTTCACTTCTTTTGGATTCTACCCCTGCTTTCAAAACCGAGAAAAATTCACGTGGAAATTTGAATTCTGTGAGAGGTTTCGAAGTTGTAGATGAGATTAAGGCTGAAGTGGACAGAGTTTGTGGACGCCCCGTGGTCTCTTGTGCTGATATCTTAGCAGTGGCTGCTCGAGATTCCGTAGTTGCGGTAAAGTCCTTTATTGCCTCTAATATTTATCATGTAAAAACCAATATTTCTAAACGAAAACTACCATGATTGCAGCTTGGAGGTCCGGCATGGAAGGTTCGTTTGGGTAGGAGAGACTCAACCACGGCTAGTAGGGCCTTAGCCGACAGTGTGCTTCCATCGGCTTCAATGGATCTTCCTGCATTGATCAACAACTTCAAGAACCAGGGCTTGAACCAGAGAGATCTTGTAGCTCTCTCCGGTGGACACACCATTGGCTTATCAAGATGTTTAATCTTTAGGAACAGAATTTACAATGCAACCAATATTGACCCTGCCTTTGCCAAACAGCGTAGAGCCACTTGCCCACGCACCGGAGGGAACACTAATCTCGCTCCTTTCGATTCTACACCTGCCAAGTTTGACACTGCATACCTCAGCAACCTAGTGAAGCAAAGGGGACTACTCACCTCAGATTCGTATCAACTGCAGGGGGGCAAATTGATGACAATCTCAACATCAACTAATTCTTGTTATTTTATTAATTGCATGGGTCAAAGTGTCTTTATTCGACGGCACTACTTGATAGAAATGTCACCTTAAGTGCCTCTTATATTGTTTCAATCTTTTCATTGTAATATTTTCAAGTGTATTTATTAAAATAATTATTAATATAAGTATCCTCGAGATTTATTTTATATCATATTATATGCAAATTAATTATTTGTATTTATATTCATGGTGAGGCTATATGGACATTATAGTTGTTTCAGAACGAAATAATCTTTAAAAGACGAGTCTAAAATTTTCTCATGGTTAGATTATATGGCCTAGCTTTGGCAAAGGCACTATTTCAATCATTGGTATAAGGAAAAGAGTTCTCATAATATACTATTAAAAAGAAAAATGTCAACAATTTAAACTAAGATCGAACTCAAACCGAAGGAACACAACAATCATTGTTTAACACACACCAATACACAACCTAAACTTGACACCCTTTATATATAATTCCAGCTTTTGTGACGTAATCCGTAAATTATTATGATATCCAACGATCAAAACAATTTTCCAATTCTAATCCGTACAATTAGAGAGACATTTATATATAATACTTTTAAAAGAGAAAACAACTTAATTTTGGAAAAGATCAGGTTTGAGAAAAACAAATATATTTGGACTCGCCGTCAACCTTTGCGTTAGGTAGGTTGAACACCTAAAAATATCCTGTAAAACAATTTTAGGAAAAAATAATTTTAAAGAAAAAACAGTTTGCGTTTAACCAGAAACTCGTTTTGAAAAGGGTTCGAAGTTGATTACGCGTGGTGAATGATGAGCACCTTCACAGCGCCCAAAATTAGTACCTAAGCGATTATACGTCATCTAAATAATGAAAATTGCAAATTCGAATATGTATTTAAATTACGATATGTTTTGAGAAATTTTAAAAAAGATATTATTTTGTACGAACAATCCTCGAAAAAACACACTCCTTGTCAGTAAAGGCGCGTTTCTATAGATTCCTCATACGTAATAATATTGCCGTATTTTTTAATCATAAAATACATACATTTGATAAAATAAAAAACTCAAATACAAACGAATAACATTTTGTACGGACAATCTTCATAAACACATTCCTTGTCAGTCAATGCTCGTTTTCATTAATTATCCTCACAAAATATTATTACTTTTATTAAGACAATAATCTATGATAAAAAACAATCATACTGTACATATTACTTTTATGAAAACAATAATATATACGAGTGTACATGATAATATTTGCACATATGCTACACGAATTATGATGGACTAAAACGTAATGGATGAAATCATAGAAAATTGAATACAAATAAATTTTAAAAAAAAAACATTAAGTTAAATCGCACATTTAAACACGGGAAAGAGACAAGAAAATAGATAAAGAACGCTAAATACACATATTAAAATCTAAATAAACCATCCATATATAGAACTAAAATGATAGATATAAAGATATAATGCTAAATATATCGGAACACACAACAATGGCCACCAAGTAATCATGGGATTATAATAAAATGCATAAAAAAAATAAAGGGACCGATAATAAATTACAGAAAATTAAAACCTGGAAATAAAAGATTGAAGGATTAGAAGAAAAAAAGAAAAATGAAGTGCATGAATTAAAAAGAACAGAAAATTGATTCTAAAACTTAGTTCCGACGAGGAGTTCGAACAACCCCGGCAAGCAATTATACCCCTCTCATTTCTTATTATTATACTTTGGTTCTAAAACTCAAATAAATTGGTACAGAAAATAAAAAAGAATAAGGTAAAATACATTAAAAAATGTATTGCTTTCTTTCTTTTCGAATCAGGGAAGAAAATTACATTCGTTCTTTTTTTTGAATGGGGGAATGAGGATCTTTTTTACATCTTTTTTTGGGGTTTTATAATAACCCATTTACATTGGTTACCAAATGAAAAATAAAAATCTCATCTTTTTTTCTTTTGTTTGTATGTGCACGATGGATGATGATGGAGTAATCGAAGAGGGCTCGTCTGTGCTGATAGTTGTCGTGGAGGACGAGAGAGCGGGGGGGACCAATGCATGTTACTGATGAAGCACTCGGGACCACCTTACGTGAAAATTTATTGTAAAAGGAGGGACCACGGTGCTGTTGGGAAGGCTTGGGTCCACTGCTTGGTAGCCACAATTGAAGTTGATGAGGCAGGGGTGGCGCTGGCGGCTACAGCTTCTCCATATGTTTGGGTTTATATTTTTTGTTTGTTAATACTTTGGGCTATGTGGGCCATTTGATTTAGGGTTTATAGTTTGCCAATTAAGGTATTTTATGGATAGATTTGAAGTACTAGTAATGGTTTGTAATTAGACTATTTGGTTATTTGTTTGATTGATTCGTGGCATTCTTTTCTTTTTCACAAAGGCAAAAAGGTACATTTTGAAGTTCATGTACTCGAATAAACGAAAGCCCAACAATATATTCTTTGCCCAAATAAAACCAATTTGATCTTCAAATTTATCCAAGTTTGATTAAAGGACTCGGAGAAATTTAGGGTATTACAGATGTGTTTAAGTAACAAAATTGCTATAATCCGACTCAACAATAAGCTTTAACAACTCTACTCACTTGAGATCGAATAAGCCTCTTTAACCCCATAAGCTTAATGGAAGTGATATCAACATTACATTCGTTTTTTTTTCAAATGGGGGAAAATGACTTTTTTACATCTTTTTTTGGGGTTTTATAATAACATATTTATAGTGGTTACCAAATGAAAAATAAAAATATCATCTTTTTTGCTTTTGTTTGTATGTGCACGATGGATGTTGATGAAGAAATCGAAGGGGGCTGGTTTGTGCTGGCAATTGTTGTTGATGACTAGAGAGTAGGGGGACCAGTGCATGTTGCTCCTGAAGCACTCAGGACCACTTGGCGTGGAAGCTTTCTATCGTTGGAAGAATCACAGTGCTGTCGGGAAGGCTTGGACCACTACTTCGTGGTCACGGTTGAAGATGACGAATCAGGGGTGACATTGGCAGCTACAACTTCTTAATATGTTAGGGTTTATTTTTTTGTTAATGGTTTGGGCTCTGTGGACCAAATGAAAAATAAAAATCTTATATTTTTTTGCTTTTGTTTGTATGTGCACGATGGAATTAGATATATATATAGTTAGAGCAAGTTGAAATGAGCTAGTTTATGCTGGTAATTGTGATGGAAGAGGAGAGAGAGGGGGACCATTGGATGTTGTTGCTGAAGCACTCGAGACCACTATAGACCACATTGTGTGGAAGCTTGCTATATCTGGAGGGACCACTATGCTACTGGGAAGGCTTGGGACCACTGCTTAGTGGTTACAATTGAAACTGACGAGGCAGGGGTAGTATTGGCGGCTACAACTTCTTAATATATTAGGGTATATTTTTTTTGTTAATGCTTTGGACTATGTGGGCCTTCAATTTAGGGTTTTTAGTTTGGCAATTGGGTTGTAGTATGTATAGATTTCAAGTACTCATAATGGTTTGCAAGTGGACTGTTTGGTTATTTGTTTGATTGATTGTGGCATTCTTCTATTTTTCACATAGGAAACAAGGTCCAATTTGAAGTTCATCTACTCGTATAAACGAAAGCGCAATAATCTATTCTTTTCTCAAACCAAATCAATTTGATTTTCATCTTTATCCAAATTTGATTAAAGCACTCAGAAAAAATTAGGGTATTATAGCAGCCCCTCTTTTCTTGTTATTGTGAAACAAGAATGTAGCAAAGACAAATAATGACCTAATTTCGTCTTACTTGCTTGCAACTCCACTTTTGGCACCAACATCCTTCTTCAATCTTTCGTTGTTTTGGCATTCTAAGTTTTAATCGAATAATTTGCTTCTTTGTATCCAATAATCTACTTATTCGATTTGCCTTAATCTCTCAAATGTTGAACCAATTTTGGAAATAGTCTATTTGATAAGAAACTATCAAAATCGCTTTCTTACTTTTAAAAAATTTCATTTTCTGGAAATCTTAAATGAGAAACTTTGAAAATTGCTTTATCATTTTTTACAAATATCATATAAAAACATGTTAGTGGTCGGGTAACATGCCCCACTTCAAAGTAATGATTTTTTCGTAGATTGGGCTCCTCCATTCTTGAGATTATGCAATTTTGAACTTGATATCCTCTATCTTTAAATTTGACTTTCTCTTTTTGAGGTTCTATTTTCATAAATATTCAATTTTCTTGAAAATATATAAAATTTTTATCTTGAATGTGCAATGTAATTGTCTATGTATGAAAATAATGTTTAAAGGAATGCAATAATGCGATTCAAGCATAATCTAAGGAAAAACTTGCGAGAGGGAAAAACCATCCTTAAGAAAAGGGAATATTCTAGAAATGTTCTCATGAGAGGTGAAAAGGTCTTTAACAAAGACGAAGTTAGGATTTCCAAGGAAACAATCCTAAACAGACGAAGTTGATTTCTACAAAAACTGTCTTAAGGAAGACAAGACTAAAGTTTTGGGAAACAATCATTAGAAAAACCAAATTGAGCTTTCTAGGAGACATGTCCTAAAAAAGTTAAGACTGAGGTTTCTAGGGAAACAATCTTAAGAAAAATAGAATTGGTTTATCAGAAAGGATTTTAAAGACATCCTCACGAGAGGGGAATCAAAGCATTTTTGGTTGTACGCCTTAAATGCAAAAATGAATGTCTGATGCAAAAATGAAAATTCATATGAAATGTAGGTTAATGATGTTGATGTATGTTTTATTGATCGATGGCCATAAATGGATGCTCACAAAGTCCTCGTTCTTGTCGTGATTGAATCTTCTTCGTCCTTTTTCACACTGGTCCGTATAATCACATTTTCAGCTCACAGTAACATGCTCTTCTTTCCCCAAAACAAAATTACCCACAAGATTCAGTTTTCTTTCCACTAGTTTCTGATTCAGAGCTTTCAGGTTAGAGAGTCTATTTTCAAAGACACATCACCAATTTCTAGGAGGGATTGTCTTGTTTAAAAATGTTTTTCGTCCTCTTTCATTTTTGAAATATAAAAAACTTCAAAGAAAAACTTTATGACAACAAAATGATGCCCCTCTCTTTGGGTTCACAATTGAAACAAATCATAAAACAAGAGTTCGTTGAATATCTAACAAACCATCTGCACTTTTAGCCAATTAAGATTATAGTGCTTTGACAAGCGTCAAGACTAGTGGTAATTTTGAGGCTTAGGTTGATTTTGGAAAGATAAAGTGTTTTGAGTTGGCTTCTTTTGAAGTTTATATTTATAAAGTAGTCACAATATTTATCGTTTGGAAACATTTACTGGTTCCAAGTTCTCGTGAGTACCATTGCGATGCGTGGCGCTTTATAAGATCATTTTATGCAACAGTTGTGCAATCTTCATATTCGAGCCATTTTTTTGGGTTTTCAACTCGAAACCTCCTTTGGTTTAAAGATACCTTTTACAAGTTTTCATCTTGAACCCTCATTTTGTTATTTTTTTCTTATTTTTCTCTATCATGCATTAAAGATTTTAGAAAACTCTTTTGCAAATAAAAACATTAACCTTGAGGTGCAGAGTGAAATTTGAAGATGGTCTCTCCCACTTAGAAATTCATTCAAGATTAGAAATGAATTTTAAGGCATGTAATGTAGGTCAGAGCTCATAGTTATGCAATAAATAGATAAATAGTCTCAAACAAGTGTTTAAGGGCGATTGAACCAATGATCAATTCATTTTAATTCCTTCAATCTCGCTTTGCTTGATTTGAAACTACTTCCACAAGCTTTTTATTTTCCTCTTTTTAAGATCGCACTAGAGTCCACTTTTTGGGTTTTCACCCTAGAGCTGATCACCTTTTTCTAAACCATTGTTGTCTATGATCTGCTTGTGAATCAATTATGGAACTTTGAGCCAGTTGTACTTGATCAACCTCGTGGTTTAAAGCTTGAAGAGTCATTTTATTTGATAAACTTCTTACATATTGTTTTTTTCTTCCTTTTCCTTAGCAAATTTGGAATTTCACTTTGATTTGAACACATTCTCTGTCTTTTATACATGAATAATTCCACATTTTTTTATTTGAGCACGAGTTAATTCTTGTATCTGGAATATCTGTTATTATTCTCGATTGGATCTGAATCTTCGAGCACATTATACTTGGTCAACCTTGTAGTACCTTATTATTTTCCATTTTGTTTCATAAGGGTTAGCTCTTATAGAAATATTAGAATTGTGGTCTTCACTCATGCGAGCATATTTTCCTTCACCTTTCCCCCCAGTGTGGAGGTTGATCCTTGGTTAGGGTTAAATCTAAAGAAAAAATAATTTGGGCTCAAACGGGGACAATAATGGATAATTTTCAAAAACTTTTTAAAGGGATAGTAGAAAAAGATCGTTCACAATTTCATACATGAAAGTCCTTACAAAAGAGGTATCTCCAGGGGGATAGATATCCATGATCAACTTTTATTCACATGAAAATAATGTAATTAATGCATGATAGAATTATTTCATTTTTTTTCATTCTTCTTTCTTTCTTTCTTTTTTCTTTCTTTTCGTTTCTTTTCTTTTTCTCGCTTCTAACATGCCCCCATTTATTTAGGCTTATCTTCACAAACTTGATTCGAGATACCCCAATTTACTTCTAATGTATAAATATTCATGCACCAATGAACATCTTGTGCTCAACGTTTTTGGGGTTTTATTGTAGAGAATGAAAATTGGCTTTATGTCTAAAAAGATAATGGTGTGACTTTATTGCCTCAGAGAAAGGTAACGTTAAGGTTTCGAGATTTTGGTATTGACCATAAATAATTTTAGATAAAGAATCGAGTGATTGTATTTTTTCTTTGGATAGGATACAAAAGGTATAACCTTGTTACATGTCAAAGGTCCATAACATCAATCCTCAAATGATCTTTTAATCAAAGCATGATATTCTATGCTAGTGTAATAAATCTCTATGATGGATGAACAACAAACTCTTCTAGATTTTCCCATCACTCGCTAAAGGTCTATTTCCTTGAATCAATTAAAGTCCAGAACTTACTCTTTAATGCCCTAAAATTCTCAGTAGTATGCCCTAAGCTTCATAAATGATAGCTATAGACTGCGTTAGCATCGTAACCTTCAGGATATGGGGTTATTTGGGCTTAGACTTAACTGGAGTAACAAGGTCCTTTTTAACAAGTCTTGGAAGTAATTCCTCATATGTCATTGGAATTGGATTGATGGACACATTTCATCGAATCATTATCCGAGGTTTGGTTCTATTACCAGTTGAAAGAGATCCCCACCTTATTGATTTCAACATTCTTGTCAGTGTTGGTGTCTCTAGTGCTCCATATCTGGCCATTTCAGATAGCCATTTCAATCATTTACCCGGATGTAACTAGATCAATAAAGCTCTTGGAATAATTTCCTATTAAATACCCTAAGGAAGGGGCTCTCAAGGTATTCAGAAAGAGCATTTCTATCCCTTTTTCAACTAAAGGAGGGTGAACCTGCACTGCTATGTCCCTTGATCTTTGAGCATATTGCCAGAAGCTTTCATTACACTTATTTTCTATGCCTTGTAACATGAATCGAGTATGTCTTGCATGATTCACATGTTTATATTACTCTAAGAAAGACTTGTCTAAATCCTTCCATGGTTTGATGTGAGTCCGACTTAGCTGATTGTACCATTTTGAAGTAGATCCAATCAAGATATCTTGAAAGAAGTGAATCAACATTTGATTGTTGTTAGTATATGTAGACATCCTTTGAAAAAACATCGTGAGATGATTGATAGGACAATTGGTTCCACTATACTTCTCAAAATCAGGCATCTTGAATTTTGTGGGAGCACTAGGTCAAGGACCAAAATTATCTCTTTTATATCTAATCCAAGGAAATCACCAACTCCTTTAAACATTCGGAACATATCTTCCATCTCTTTCAATCGTTCTTTTTCGGACCTTTCAACTTCAATCATTTTATGAAAGTGAGAGGCAACTTTAGCATGATCTAATCTCATGGCGACATGAGTAGAGGCGTTGGCCTCATGAATTTTAAATTTTTGGGCAAGTTGAAGTGGTTAATGGTAATAAGACAAGATTCTCTGCCACCATATTAACAATAGGGTCAACATTTTTTTGCTCTCAGTAATTGAGTCAATTTTCCATCATCACATTCTAGGACTTCTCAAACGAATCCATCATTTCTTTTTTAGCCTTAACCAACTACTCTTGTAATTCTTTTTGATCTTGCTCAATCTTAGCTAATCTTTCATCCATGTTTTTCGTCATTCTCGAGGTATGATAGGATGTCGATCACAGAACCCTCCATGAATCATTCTTATGATTTAATGATTGAATACATATAAAATTGCTTAAATAAATTAATAAAATGCAAAATACAAAATGCAAATGCAAAAGGTGTTAATTCTAATTAATGGCAACTATTAGAAAGACCTTTATCAGAACATAAGTTCCCCTTATACCAAATAGTCAAATTTCACTAGATGCATACATTATACAGAAATGTAAAACCTAACTCCAAACTTTTTCTAGTTCTCAAATGCAATTGCAAATGCAAAAGGTATTATTCTAATTCTCATGCTGAAACCTAAGTGACTACAATTTAATAAATCAATAATGTAAGTAGCTGAAATGTATCTTTTTTAAAAATCAATGACCATAAAGTAAACAAAACTTAAAGGAAAATGATATTTTAATAATTAACCCTATATACTATAAGTAAAAGAGGAAGAAAAAAAGTGAGTCGTAAAAGAAAACTAAAAGAAAAGTGAGATTCTCGAGAATCTAATCCGGTGAATTAAATGGGGGAGATCGAGATGAATCTTACGGTGGAAATTTGGGATTCATTGCCCACCTCGTATGGTATTTCACGGTCCAATGACCATTTTATTACAATCGATTAAGTGACTCGCGTGTAAGTTTTAGAAGGTTGGTGATCCATTTGTAATCCTATAAATAAATGAGTGAGATGTGGTGTAATGTTCCATTATTCAATTAGAACATTGTTTTGAAGGTCAACAACTTGTATCATAATTGTTATCATTTATTGATTTTTTTCAAAACTGGAACATAGGCGATGCGATTAACAATGTTTCTACTGTAATTTAAGTACATATGGGATGTAGAATATGAGGTATAAATTTTGAACAAAACGAATCTCAGCATATTTTATATATTAGCAGCCTCGCGTGTCTTAAAAATGAGGTGGTAGCTTTGCTTGAACAGGCGGTCCTTGAGAGATGGTAAAAAAAGGCTCTTGAAAGAAACAATCTAACAGTCTAATCATTGATCTGCAAAGTCCAAAACCAACAAATTCATGCATTTCTATGAAGTTTCTACGTATCTATAAATTACGCAACTGCATGCACGACTCACACAATATAAACCTCATCGAGATTAAGCCTACTACTTGCGTACTTGTCATGGCTTCCCGCAGTAACTTTCTTCTTCATGCATTTCTTTGGTTGGCTCTTGCAACCACTGCTTTTTCCTTATCTCCCAAATTTTATAACAGAGTTTGTCCCCAAGCTTTGCCTGCCATCAAGAGAATAATGCAGGCTGCTGTCCACAGAGAGCCCCGCATGGGTGCTTATTTTCTTCGTTTGCACTTCCATGATTGTTTCGTTATTGTATGTTATCTGTCCCACACCAATTTAGGGGTTAAATTATAAGTTTTCAAAACTTATAGTCAGTTTTAGAATGTGCAAGAAATTTAGGGACCCAATCATGAATTTACCCATTTTTATTATATGTTGAAAAATAAATTCTCCTCCCCTGTGTAATCTGTTTTCCTTGAATGTTTTTCCCCAATTTCCTTCCCCGTTAACCATCCTTTGTAGCTCCGATTCACCACCGTTCGTCGATCTAAAACCACCAATAGACTCACCATTGATCTGAGAACAAAACCTGACCTCTATCCCTTTGTGAATCGACGTCATTCGCCGTCAAATTCAATTGGAAGCTTTGTCAGTTTTAACTCGATCGCCGTTTGTTTTTTCGTCGATTCCGGTCGATCCGGCCACCCATTCATCACACCTCCTACACCATCGGACTCACTATCACCGTGCGCTCAAAACCCGACCAAAATCTTCGCACCGTTATTGCTCTGTCGTCCTCACTTGCCGATCACCGTCGGATAAGTTGGTACGTTTTAAAATTATACAATCCGTTATGTTTTGGTGAAAAATAACACTTGCACGAGACTTCCAAGGTGTCTATCTATAAAGCTGGAAAATTTCATGCCAAACCGATGACCGGAGCCACCGCACGCGCCGCTACCTACGTGTGGGTGTTTTCTGCCAGCCAGAGAATATGCTAACCGGTTGGACTGGTCTGAACCGGCTGGACCGATCCGAGCCGAGCCGAGCCGCTGAGCCGCCTAGATGTTGACCGAACGTTGACTTTTTTGGTACACATTTCTTATTTTCGACGTCCTGAGTCTATTTTTAACGTATGTTTTTCCAAATTCGAACACGATAAGTTGTTTTTCACTAATTAACTGTCGATTCAATCCGTTTTTCGCAATTAGGCTCCGTTTTTAATGAAATTTATATGGTTTATATATCTGAGGAATTATTGGACATTGAATTAAAGATTGAGGGCGATCGAATGGGGATTAATTGTTCGATCAATATGGCATGAAAATCGAGGTAATACATTACAACCTTTCATGTTTTATGGAACATGTTTTATTGGTAAATGCATGAATGAACATGTTTGGTCTCATCTGGGTTGTTAATTAATTCCTACACTCGACATGAATGCCGTTAAAATTCAGTAACTGAATATGGCTCGAATAACTAATATAAGAAATTGAGGGACCGTTAGAATTAAATTACAAGTTCTGTGACTAAGTGATAAAGCAATCAGCCCCTGGATCTGTAAATTATAATTTATCTCATTAAAAAGTACCTAGATGAGAATTTATGAGAATACTTCGGTTAGGTAAAATTACAAAAATACCCATATATTGTAAAAAGATAAGAATTGTCCCTAAAAGTTGGATAATAACTTTGAAAAGACATATTGATCCGATGGAACTACTGATGTGCATAAAAAATGCTAGTTTTGCTTAGTAAATCTGGATAATGGAGTTCTAACACCAAGATGGCTTGTACAAGATACTAGACGTTTGAATTAAATAATACAATCGAATGGAAGAAAATGATTGAAATACCCTGGATCTGTAAAATTACCAAAATACCACAGAAATGCAAATGACCCAAGAATATCACCAATCCCAGAATGATTATATATCCTCAAGCTTTGAAATGACTGAAATAACGTTAAGCACCGAAATGACAAAAATACCCTTATGGCATAGATACCACTTGAATGCTTGTTCGTCTCCTCAAGTTTCGATCGATGATAATTCTAGAAGTACTCAACTCAGCTCAACGATAGAGCACATTCGATATTAAAAAGTGGATATTCGTGAGATAAATCAACCACGAATACCAAAATGACTTTATTATATGACCAAAGTGAACTGAATGGAAGTACAACATGTATCCGAAACTCAGAAACGTTAGAATTACTCGGGAAGACTCAGAAGTAACTGGGATAGATTTGACTACTAAATTAACTAAGTAACCTTAATGACTGAGAATTTAGTAAGTGATTGGATGAGTCTGGAAACACCAATGAACATCCATGATGTACGGTTCCTATGGGTTATGAACCAAGAATTAAATACGTCGACAATTCTTGATATTGTTGCAATGTGGAACGAAAATAAAGATTATTAGGATATTTGTTTGTTTCCTTAAGATCTATTTAGTGATGATTCTGAAGTTGATCTATAGACAATAATTTTTGGTATTAAAGAGTGAATACCCTAGAAGGGCAAGGAATTGACCAGTCAACATACATTAGTTCTGGGGGTTGTTCGATAATCCGATCGATTGACATAGATTGTAAATGTCATTAATCTCCGTTTCTCCCTTATCATCTCAAATCGTTCCGGTCATATCTGAATACCTCATTTGGTTCAATTAGACTAAAATCTTGTTAATGCAATGCATACTCCTAAATACCCCTGCTTGTTTGGGTAATGGAATCACTCTCAGTAAATCTGAATCTAAAATTATTCTATATAAAGGTTCCTGAATATTTTTTTGATGCTCATGAAACATAGTGGGATTCTAAAGTATCAACCTTAAATGTCTAATTAGATCAGTTAGTAATCGATTCCCTTCAATAAGACCTCGTTCTTGGAATCCGATCAAATTGCACAGGTTTCCTGTTATCCAAACTGAACTACAAAATGCCTCTGAAAAAAATTGGATCCTCTAGTGTGTTCTATATGTACTACATGTCGGTTTTATATATTTTAAAATGAGTTTTAAAGAAAGTGTTGATTTACTGGTTTATGAACCATGGAAACATGGTATGTGATCTCTGATTATGGTTTTCACCAAAATATATAATTTTTTCCTAATTTATAGAATCATGGAAACTACTGGTTTATGAACCATGGTTTAATGTTTCACTGGTTATACTCGAACTATTTTATTGGGATATTATATGGGTAGACTGGAGGTACAACTCTTATCAAGTTGGTAATTTCTTACGGACCTAATGTGATCCTTGGGTAGGCTCTCAAGCCCCAAGGCACTCCCTTGGGTTAATCATGGAACTACTTATGGTGTACAGGTGGAGATAAGTTATACGTTTTATTTCATTATCACAGTTATGACATATTACTGGATCACGATCTAGGTATTATGATTTACGGCTAAAACTGATTTCTACTGGATTTTTATATGGGTAGGATTCAGGAGTATGAAGGCACAATCTTGATCCAGCTGGTAAGTCCTTACGGACCTAAGGATACCCTTGGGTAGGCCCATAGGCCCCCAAGGCATATCCTTAGGTTGGCTCCCTTTTCTTTGTGCTTAGGGTAAGCACTACAGACGAAATTCTGGGAACTGTATAATAGAGTTTGGTTAGAGGGTTCTGCTATGGTTTTAAAAGATTTATATCTTTTCACTGGTTTTGATTGGAACACACTAGAAATCCTATTCGACTTCTTGAAAATATGATACTATGAATGTTTCCTATGAACTGAGATTTTCATGGTCTCTACTCGATGAACTACCAGTGAAACCCCAGATTATATAGAAAACCAGTATTGCATGGCTTTCCATTTATCTACATATCTTGTAGCATCAAATGGTAGTATTGTATTACTAAGCTTCCCAAAGCTCATTCTGTTACTCACCTCTTCAGGTTACAAGAGTCGTATTAGTGTATCTATCGACATCAGTAAGGAAATTCTTTCGGCGTTGCTGGCAGAGTATAGTACATGTGATTAGGGGTCATGTAGGTTGTATTTTGTTTTATATACGAGTCTGAAAATCTAATTTATTTTTTAATATTGGTAAAGTTTACTTTTGCATTTATAAATGATTTTATGAGTTTATATATTTTAATAAAAGTTTTAAATTTCTCGCTATTATTATGGTGGGTCGCTCGGTGGCCCTAATATGACACCCCAGATCGGATCGGGTCACCTGCATCGGTCTGGGGGGTTCATTTAGTGGTATCAGAGCTTAGGTTGAGTCGAGTTTTTTGGATAGACCGGTTGGTCGAATGTCAAAAGATGTCTGATCATTACATGCCCTAAGACTACAATCGTACCTCTCTAAGCCTGAACTATAAGGTTGAGTCATTCTCTGTAACGAGCTAACCTAAGTTTTCTATCTGTTAGGGCTCTACCTTTGCATAAAGGAATATCAGTAATGTTTGTCTAAATTCTGTAAAATACCTCAGAGTAATGTGAGAGTTACTTATCCGAGAAATTCTGACCTGACTCTAGAAATGAAATTGGGATACGTTACAGCTCTATGAACCTATTCTCGTAACCAAGGCTGAATTGATTTCACAAGGATAAATTTGTTTTGATTATTTTACTAGAATGATGGAGAGTTCTGATGAGAATGTATACTCAGCATGTTAAGGATTAGTAGAGGACACGTACTTCTGTAAAAACTACTTAAAGATATGAAAGAACTTATGGAAGTTTCATTTCTGCAATTCTGTGACATGAATGAATTTTGAGGACGAAATTCTTTTAAGCAGGGGAGAATTGTCATACCCCAATTTAGGGGTCAAATTATAAGTTTTCAAAACTTATAGCCAGTTTAGAATGTGTAAGAAATTCAGGGACCCAATCCTGAATTTACTTATTTTTCTTATATGTTGAAAAATAAATTCTCCTCCCCTGTGTAATCTGTTTTCCCATAATGTTTTCCCCAATTTCCTTCCCCGTTAACCCTACTTTGTAGCTCCGATTCTCCACCGTCCGACCACCGTTCGTCGATCTGAAACCACCAATAGACTTACCATTGAACGGAGAACAAAACCTGACCTCTATCCCTTTATAAATCGACGTCGTTCGCTATAAACTCAACCGAAAGCTTTATCAGTTTTAACTCGATCATCGTTGGTTTCTCGTCGATTTCGGTCGATCCAGCCACCCGTTCATCACACCTCCTGCACCATCAGACTCACCATCACCGCGCACTCAAAACCCGACCAAAATCATCGCGCCGTTGTTGCTCCGTCATCCTCACTCGCCAATCATTGTCGGATAAGTTGGTACGTTTTAAAATTCTACAATACATTATGTTTTGGGGAAAAATAACACTTGCACGAGACTCCCGAGGTGTCTATCTACTAATCTGGAAAATTTCATGTCGAACCGAAATCGGAGCCGCCGCACACACTGCTCCCTCCGCGTGGGCGTTGATTGCCAGCAAGAGAATATGTTGAACGGTTGGATCGGTCTGAACCGGTCTAAGTTGAGCCGAGTCGTTGATCGTTGACCGCCATTGACCGTTGACCATCGTTGATTGTTGACCGCACCATTGACTTTTTCCAGGTACACCTATCCTAACATTTTTCGACGTCCTGAGTCCATTTTCGAGGTCTTTTTTGCCAAATTCAAACCTGATAAGCTTTTTTTCACTGATTAACTACCCTATTCGATCTATTTTTCGTAATTAAACTCTATTTCTGATGAAATTTCTATTGTTATGTATTTGAGGGATTATTGGGTATTGAATTAAATATTGAGGCTGATCGAATGGAGATTAGTTATTTGATCCATATGGCACAGAAATCGAGGTGATACATTACTATATTTTCATACTTTATGGAACATGTTGGTATTGGTAAATGCATAAATGAACACTTTTAATCTCATCTGTGTAGTTAATTAATTCCTACACTTGACATGAATGCGGTAAAAATTCGGTAACTGAATATGGTTCGGATGACTAATATAAGAAATTGAGGGACCATTAGAATTAAATTACAAGTTATGTGATTAAGTGATAAAGTAATCAACCCCTAGATCTATAAATTATAATTTATCTCATTAAAATATACATGAATATGAAATTATGAGAATACTTCGGTTAGGTAAAATTAAAAAAATTCCCTTATGTTGTAAAAAGATAAGAATTATCCCTGAAAGTTGGATAATAACTCTGAAAAGACATATTGATCCGATGGAACTACTAATGTGCATAGAAAATGCTAGTTTTGCTTAGAAAATTTGGATAATCTAGTTCTAAACCCAAGATGGTTTGTACAAGTCTGAAAATCTAATTTAATTTTTAATATTGGTAAAGTTTACTTTTGCATTTATAAATGATTTTATGAGTTTATATGTTTTAATAAATGTTTTAAATTTCCCGCTATTTATACGGTGGGTCGCTCGGTGGCCCTAATGTGACACCCCAGATCGGATCTGGTCACCTGCATCGGTCTGGGGGGGTTCATTTAGTGGTATCAGAGCTTAGGTTGAGTCGAGTTTTCTGGATAGACCGGTTGGTCGAATGTCAAAAGATGTCTGATCATTACATGCCCTGAGACTACAATCGTACCTCTCTAATCCGGAACTATAAGGTTGAGTCATTCTCTGTAACGAGCTAACCTAAGTTTTCTATCTGTTAGGGCTCTACCTTTGCATAAAGGAATATCAGTAACGTTTGTCAAAATTCTGTAAAATACCTCAGAGTAATGTGAGAGTTACTTATCCGAGAAATTTCTACCCGACTCTAGAAATGAAATTGGGATACGTTACAACTCTATGAACCTATTCTCGTAACCAAGGCTGAATTGATTCCACAAGGATATATTAATTCTGATTATTTTACTGGAATAAGGAAGAGTTCTGATGAGAATGTATACTCAGCATGTTAAGGATTAGTAGAGGACACGTACTTCTGTAAAAACTACTTAAAGATATGAAAGAACTTATGGAAGTTTCATTTCTACAATTCTGTGACATGAATGAATTTTGAGGATAAAATTCTTTTAAGGAGAGGAGAATTGTCATACCCCAATTTAGGGGTCAAATTATAAGTTTTTTAAACTTGTAGCCAGTTTAGAATGTGTAAGAAATTCAGGGACCCAATCCTGAATTTACCTATTTTTCTTATTTGTTGAAAAATAAATTCCCCTCCCCTGTGCAATCTGTTTTCCCAGAATGTTTTTCCCCAATTTCCTTCCCCGTTAACCCTACTTTGTAGCTCCGATTCTCCACCGTCCGACCACAGTTCGTCGATCTGAAACCACCAATAGACTTACCATTGAACGAAGAACAAAACCTGACCTCTATCCCTTTGTAAATCGATGTTGTTCGCTGTAAACTCAATTGAAAGCTTTATCAGTTTTAACTCGATCGTCGTTGGTTTTCAGTCGATTTCGGTCGATCCAGCCACCCGTTCATCACACCTCCTGTACCATCAGACTCACCATCACCGAGCACTCAAAACCCGACCAAAATCATCGCGCCGTTGTTGCTCCGTCATCCTTACTTGCCAATCATTGCTGGATAAGTTGGTATGTTTTAAAATTCTATAATACATTATGTTTTGGTGAAAAATAACACTTGCACGAGACTCCCGAGGTGTCTATCAACAAATCTGGAAAATTTCATGCCGAACCGAAATTGGAGCCGCCGCACACACTACTCCCTCCACGTGGGCGTTGATTGCCAGCAAGAGAATATGTTGAACGGTTGGATCGGTCTGAACCGGTCCAAGTTGAGCTGAGTCGTTGGTCGTTGACCGCCATTGACCGTTGACCATCGTTGATTGTTGACCGCACCATTGACTTTTTCCAAGTACACCTATCCTGACGTTTTTCGACGTCCTAAGTCCATTTTCGAGGTCTTTTTTGCCAAATTCAAACCTGATAAGCTATTTTTCACTGATTAACTACCCTATTCGATCTATTTTTCGTAATTAAACTCTATTTCTGATGAAATTTCTATTGTTATGTATTTGAGGGATTATTGGGCATTGAATTAAAGATTGAGGCTGATCGAATGGAGATTAGTTATTTGATCGATATGGCACAGAAATCGAGGTGATACATTACTATATTTTCATGCTTTATGGAACATGTTGGTATTGGTAAATGCATAAATGAACACGTTTAATCTCATATGTGTAGTTAATTAATTCCTACACTTGACATGAATACGGTAAAAATTTGGTAACTGAATATGGTTCGGATGACTAATATAAGAAATTGAGGGACCATTAGAATTAAATTACAAGTTATGTGATTAAGTGATAAAGTAATCAACCCGTAGATCTATAAATTATAATTTATCTCATTAAAATGTACATGGATGTGAAATTATGAGAATACTTCGGTTAGGTAAAATTAAAAAATACCTTTATGTTGTAAAAAGACAAGAATTATCCCTGAAAGTTGGATAATAACTCTGAAAAGACATATTGATCTGATGGAACTATTAATGTGCATAGAAAATGCTAGTTTTGCTTAGAAAATTTGGATAATCGAGTTCTAAACCCAAGATGGTTTGTACAAGATACTAGACGTTTGAATTAAATAATACGATCAAATGGAATGAAAGGATTGAAAAACCCTGTATCTGTAAAATTACCAAAATACCCCAGGAATGCAAAGGACCCAAGAATATCACCAATCCCAAGAATGATTGGATATTCTTAAGCTCTGAAATGACTGAAATAACGTTAAGAACCGAAATGACCAAAATACCCTTATGGCATAGATACCACTTGAATGCTCATTCGTCTCCTGAAGTTTCGATCGATGATAATTCTAGAAGTACTCTGCTCAGCTCAACGCTAGAGCACATTCGATATTCAAAAGTGGATATTTGTTAGATAAATCAACTACGAATACCAAAATGACTTTATTATATGACCAAAGTGAACTGAACTGAAGTACAATATGTATCTGAAACTCAAAAGCGTCAGAGTTACTCGGTAAGACTCTGAAGTAACTTGGATAAATTTGACCACTAAATAAACTAACCTTAATGACTGTGAATTTAGTAAGTGATTGGATGAGTTTGGGAACACCAATGAACTTGCATGATGTATGGTCCCTATGGGTTATTAACCAAGAATTAAATACGTCGACAATTCTTGATATTGTTGCAATGTGGAAAGAAAATGAAGATTATTGGGATATTTGTTCGTTTCCTTAAGATCTATTTAGTGATGATTCTGAAAATGATCTATGGACAATAATTTTTTGTATTAAAGAGTGAATACCCTAGAGAGGCTAGGAATTGACCAGTCAACAGGCATTAGTTCTAGGAGTTGTTCGATAATTCGATCGATCGACATAGATTGTAAATGTCATGAATCTTCGCTTCTCCCTTATCAGCTCAAATCATTCCGGTCATATCTGAACACGCAAGTAACTCAGATGCAAATGATTATGAATACCCCATTTGGTTCAATTGGACTAAAATCCTGTTAATTCAATGCATATTCTTAAATACCCCTGCTTGTTTGGGTAATAGAATCACTCTTACTAAATTTTAATCTAGAATTATTCTATATAAAGGTTCCTGAACACTTTCCTGATGCACATGAAACATAATGGGATTCTAAAGTATCAACCTTAAATTTCTGATTAGATCGGTTAGTAATCGATTCCCTTCAATAAGACCTCGTTCCTGTAATTCAATCAAATTGCATAGGTTTCATGCTATCCATACTGATAACTACAAAATGCCTCTGAAAAAACTTGGATCCTCTAGTGTGATCTATATGTACTACATGACAGTTTTATATGTTTTAAAATGAGTTTTAAAGAAAATATTGATTTACTGGTTTATGAACCATGGCAATATGGTATGTGATCTCTGATTATGCTTTTCACCGAAAGATATGAATGTTTCCTGATTTATAGAATCATGAAAACTATTGGTTTATGAACCATGGTTTTATGTTTCACTGGCTATACTCGAACTGTTTTATTGGGATATTATATGGGTAGACTGGAGGTACAACTCTGATCAAGTTGGTAATTTCTTACGGACCTAAGGTGATCCTTGGGTAGGCTCTCAAGACCCAAGACACTCCCTTGGGTTAATCATGGAACTACTTATGGTGTACAGGTGGAGATCAGTTATACGATTTATTTCATTATCATGGTTATGACATATTACTGGATCACGATCTAGGTATTATGATTTATGGCTAAAACTGATTTCTACTGGATTTTTATATGGGAAGGATTCTGGAGTATGGAGGAACAGTCCTGATCAAACTGGTAAGTCCTTACGGACCTAAGGATACCCTTGGGTAGGTCCATAGGCCTCAAGGCATATCCTTAGGTTGGCTCTCTTTTCTTTGTGCTTAGGGTAAGCACTACGGATGCATTTTTGGGAACTTTATAATGGAGTTTGGTTAGAGGGTTCTGTTATGGTTTTAAAAGATTTATATCTTTTCACTAGTTTTGATTGGAACACACTAGACATACTATTCGACCTCTTGAAAATGTGATACTATGAATGTTTCCTATAAACTGAGATTTTCATGGCTTCTACTCGATGAACTACCAGTAAAACCCCATATTATTCAGAAAACTGGTATACGTCTGATTTAATAAGGAAATTGTATGGTTATCCATTTATCTACATGTCCTGTAGCATCAACTGGTAGCATTGCATTACTGAGCTTCCCAAAGCTCACTCTGTTACTCACCTTTTTAGGTTACAAGAATCGTATTAGTGTATCTATCGACATCAGTAAGGAATTTCTTCTGGCGTTGCTGGCAGAGTATGATACATGTGATTAGGGGGCATGTAGGTTGTATTTTGTTTTATATATGAGTCTGAAAATCTGTTTTATTTCTTAATATTGGTAAAGTTTACTTTTGTATTTATAAATGATTTTATGAGTTTATATGTTTTAATAAAATTTTTAAATTTCCCACTATTTATATGGTGGGTCGCTCCAGCGGCCCTAATGTGATACCCCAGATCAGATCGGGTTAACCGCATCGGTCTTGGGGGTTTCATTTAGTGGTATCAGAGCTTAGGTTGAGTCGATTTTTCTGGATAGACCAGCCGATCGAATGCTAAAAGATGTCTGATCATTACATGCCCCGAGACTACAACCGTTCCTCTCTAAGCCGAAACTCCAAGATTGAGTCATTCTCTATAATGAGCTAACCTAAGTTTTCTATCCGTTAGGGCTCTCTACCTTTGCATAAAGGAATATCAGTAACATTTGTCTAAATTCTGTAAAATACCTCATATTAATGTTAGAGTTACTTATCTGAAAAATTCTAACCCGACTCTAAAAATGAATTTGGGATATATTACAGCTCTATGAACCTATTCTCGTAACCATGGCTGAATTGATTCCACAAGGATAAATCTGTTCTGATAATTTTACTCGAATGAGGGGGAGTTCTGATGAGAATGTATACTTAATAGGTTAAGGATTAGTAGAGGACACGTACTTCTGTAAAAGCTACTTGAAGATATGAAAAAATTGATGGAAGTTTCATTTCTACAATTCTGTGACATGAATAAATTTCAATGATGAAATTCTTTTAAGGAGGGGAGAATTGTCAAACCAAAATTTAGGGGTTAAATTATAAGTTTCTGAAACTTATAGTTAGTTTAAAATGTGCAAGAAATTTAGGGACCCAATCATGAATTTACCTATTTTTCTTATATGTTGAAAAATAAATTCCCCTCCCCTGTGCAATATGTTTTCCCCAATTTCCTTCCCTGTTAACCCTATTTTATATCTCCAATTCTCCACCGTCCAACCATCGTTCATTGATCCGAAACCACCAATATACTCACCGTTGAACAGAGAACAAAACCTGACCTCTATCCCTTTGTGAATCGACGTCGTTCGCCCTAAAACTCAACTGAAAGCTTTATTAATTTTAACTCGATCGCCATTGGTTTACCGTCGATTCCGATCGATCCAGCCACCCGTTCATCACACCTCCTACACCATTAGACTCACCATCACCGTGCGCTCAAAACCCGACCAAAATCGTCACGCCGTTGTTGCTTCGTCGTCCTCACTCATCAATCACCATCAGATAAGTTGGTATGTTTTAAAATTCTATAATCTGTTATGTTTTGGTGAAAAATAACACTTGCACGAGACTCCTAAGATGTCTATCTACAAATCTGGAAAATTTCATGCCGAACCGATGATCGGTTCCGGCGCATGCGCCGCACACACTACTCCCTGCGCGTGGGCATTGTCTGCCATCCAGAGAATATGCTGACCGATTGGACCGAATTGAACCTGGGTGAACCGGTCTGAGTTGAGTCGAGCCGTTGTCCGCCATTGACCATTGACCATCGTTGATTATTGACCGTTGATCGATCGTTGACTTTTTTTGGGTACATCTATCCTAACTTTTTTCGACGTCCTGAGTATGTTTTTAGGTCTTTTTTGCCAAATTCGAACCCGATAAGCTATTTTTCACTGATTAACTACCCAATTCGATCCATTTTTAGTAATTAAACTTTGTTTCTCATGAAACTTCTATTGTTATGTATTTGAGGAATTATTGGGCATTGAATTAAAGATTAAGGACAATTAAATGGAGATTAGTTGTTTGATCGATATTTTACAGAAATCGATGTAATACATTACTACATTTTCATGTTTTATGGAACATGTTGGTATTGGTAAATGCATAAATGAACATGTTTGATCTCATATGGGTAGTTAATTAAATCCTACACTTAACTTGAATGCGGTAAAAATTTGGTAACTGAATATGACTCGGATGACTAATATAAGAAATTAAGGGACCGTTAAAATTAAATTACAAGTTCTTTGATTAAGAGATAAAACAATCAACCCCTAGATCTGTAAATTATAATTTATCTCATTAAAAGGTACTTGGATGAGAAATTATGAGAATACTTCGGTTAGGTAAAATTACAAAAATACCTTATGTTGTAAAAAGACAAGAATTATCCCTGAAAGTTGGATAATAACTCTGAAAAGACATATTGATCTGGTGGAACTACTGATGTGCATAGAAAATTCTAGTTTTGCTTAGAAAATCTAGATAATCGAGTTATAACCCCAAGATGGTTTGTACAAGATACTAGACGTTTGAATTAAATAATACTATCGGATGGAAGGAAATGATTGAAATTCCCGGGATCTATAAAATTACTAAAATACCCAAGGAATGCAAAGAACCTAAGAATATCACCAATCCCAAGAATGATTGGATATCCTTAAGCTCTGAAATGATTGAAATAATGTTAAGCACTAAAATGACCAAAATAGCCTTATGGCATAGATACCACTTGAATGCTCGTTCGTCTCCTCAAGTTTCGATCGATGATAATTCTAGAAGTACTCAGCTCAGCTCAACGCTAGGGCGCATTCGATATTAAAAAGTGGATATTCGTGAGATAAATCAACCATGAATACCAAAATGACTTTATTATATGACCATAGTGAATTGAACAGAAGTACAACATGTATCCGAAACTCAGAACATCAGAATTACTCGGAAAGACTCTGAAGTAACTTGGATAGATTTGACTAGTAAATAAACTAAGTAACCTTAATGATTGAGAATTTAGTAAGTGATTGGATGAGTCTGGGAACACCAATGAACTTGCATAATGTACAGTCCCTATGGGTTAAGAACCAAGAATTAAATACGTCGACAATTCTTATATTGTTGCAATGTGGAAAGGAAATAAAGATTATTGAGATTTCTGTTCGTTTCCTTAAGATCTATTTAGTGATGATTCTGAAGATGATCTATGGAAAATAATTTTTTGTATTAAATAGTGAATAACCTGGAAGGGCAAGTAATTGACCAGTCAACAAGCATTAGTTATGGGAGTTGTTCGATAATCCGATCGATCGACATAGATTATAAATGTCATGAATCTTTGTTTCTCCCTTATCAACTCAAATCATTCTAGTCATATCTAAACACACAAGTAACTCAGATGCAAAGGATTCTAAATACCCCATTTTGTTCAATTGAACTAAAATCCTATTAATTCAATGCATACTCCTAAATACTCCTACTTGTTTGGGTAATGGAATCACTCTCAGTAAATCTGAATCTAGAATTATTCTATATAAAGGTTTCTGAATACTTTCCTGATGCACATGAAACATAGTGGGATTCTAAAGTATCAACCTTAAATGTATGATTAGATCGGTTAGTAATCGAATCCCTTCAATAGGACCTCGTTCCTGGAATCTGATCAAATTGCACAGGTTTTATGTTATCCATATTGATAACTACAAAATGCCTCTGAAAAAACTTGGATCCTCTATTGTGTTCCATATGTACTACATGACGGTTTTATATGTTTTAAAATGAGTTTTAAAGAAAGTATTGATTTACTAGTTTATGAACCATGGCAACATGGTATGTGATCTCTGATTATGGTTTTCACCGAAAGATATGAATTTTTCCTAATTTATAGAATCATGGAAACTACTGGTTTATGAACCATGGTTTTATGTTTCACTGGTTATACTTGAACTGTTTTATTGGGATATTATATGGGTGCTTCTTTGCTTCGTTTACACTTCCATGATTGCTTCGTTAATGTATGTTATCCTTGATTCATTTTTTGAAAAGTTTTAGTATTTGCATATAAATCTTCAACTGCATTGTGTTGCAGGGCTGTGATGGTTCACTTCTTTTGGATTCTACCCCTGCTTTCGAAATCGAGAAAAATGCACGTGGAAATTTGAATTCTGTGAGAGGGTTCGAAGTTGTAGATGAGATTAAGGCTGAAGTGGACAGAGTTTGTAACACCCCAATTTAGGGGATAAATTTTAGAAATTTTAAAGTATTGGATTTAATTGGTATTTTGAAAGAAATGGTGGATTAAATTATAAATTTCAAAGTTGGCAGACCGTTTTAAGAAGTGCAGGAAATTAAATGGCTAATCTCATGATTTGACTATTTTTCTTTAGGAAAAAATATAAACCCCCATTCCCGTATGTTTTCTAGAGAAATTTTCTAGTTTTCCTCCCCTTCAACCCTCCTTTCAACTCTGATCTACACGCCGTCCGACCTCCGATCGATGAACCAAAACCACCATCGTGTTCATTGTCGACCGAAGAACAAAACCCCTCAAACCTTTTGTTATGAATCGTCGTCGTTCGTTGTTAATTTCAATTGGAAGTATCGTCGGTTTTAACTCGATTTTAGTTGGTTTTTCATCGATTCACGATGATCCGACCATCCGTTTTTGCACCTCCCGCACCATCGTGGTTTTTGCATCGTTCCGAGTCCGCCGGTGTCCTCCGTTTCTTCGTCGTCGCCTGCGTGTGGAGGGATGAAAAGTTAAAGTTTTTGATGTTTCGAAATTGAGCTCTCTGCCGTTCAAAATTGTGAACCGATCTCAGTAAGTGTCTCAAAATGCCTTAAAATAATTATTACGAATTTTTCCGGGAAATTTCCGACACCGTATCACTCTTCACACGCCGCCACTGCGCGTAGGGGTGTTAATTTTGTAATTAATTTTTGTTAGGGTGATATTTGTGTAAAACGGTCGACTGTTGACCATTGACATGCGTTGACCGTTTACCGGTGTTGACCATTGTGGACCAAAACTTTGACCGGCGTTGAACGACCTTTTACTTTGACCGAGTATACATAAACTGACATTTTTTCGACGTTCTGAGTCCGATTCCGCAGTCCATTTTTCGAAATTCGAACTTAAAGGGCTTGAAATTGCCAGTCAAACCCGTTGACTTTGACTGAAAATGTCAAAATGTTTGAAAAGTCATATTTTATGTTTTTGACGTCCCGAATTTGTTTTTGTGGTCCGTTTCGCCAAACTTGAACCCGATAAGCTGTTTTTGACTAATTTATCACCTGATTCGATCTGTTTTTTAGAATTAAGCTCCGTTTTTTTATGTAATTTCTGTTGATATGGATCCGAGGAAATATTGGAAGTTGAATTAAAGATCAAAGGCGTTCTAATGGAATTTATATGGTCGATTAGTATAGAACGAAAATCGAGGTAATACTTTACTACCTCTTTATGCTTTATGAAACATGTGAATATTGGTAAATTTATGATTAAGATAATGTTGGTCTCATTTATGTAGTTAATTAATTTCTACACTCGATTTGAATACGGTAAAATGGTTCAGTAATTGATTATGGTTCAGGTGACTTTTATAAGAAATTTACGGATTGTTAGAATTAAATTACAAGTTCTGTGCTCAGTGATAAAGAAATCAACCTGAATCTGTAACTTATAATTTATTTCATCAAAGGTTAA
This sequence comes from Hibiscus syriacus, assembly GCF_006381635.1. Taxonomy (NCBI): domain Eukaryota; kingdom Viridiplantae; phylum Streptophyta; class Magnoliopsida; order Malvales; family Malvaceae; genus Hibiscus; species Hibiscus syriacus. Next base: position 789,258 of record NW_024062716.1, on the reverse strand, counting down.
ATGTTAAAGGTACTTGGATGAGAAATTATGAGAATACTTCGATAGGGTAAAATTACGAAAATACCCTTATGTTATAAATAGACAAGATTTGACTATGGAAGTTGGATAAGAGGTTTTAAAGGCATACTGATCTGATGAAACTACTGATGTGCATAAGAAATGCTAGTTTTGCTTAGAAAATATAGATAACCGGTTTTTAACCCGAGAGGATTTAAGCAAGAATCTAGGAGTCTGTTAATGGAATCATTTCAAGATCAGAGAATATTTAGGAAAGTAATTAATCATAGGATCTCTAAATTATATTATTTTTGTTAAGAGTTAATACCGAAATTATTTGGTTAAGAAATGACGAAAATGCCCTTGAGAGGTAAAATAGTCCGAGTTGACCCTGAATAAGAAAGTACTTTGAGGATTCGTACTTAACTCGATTATGTACGAATTTGATTGTTAAGATCCTGACTTATTGCAGAAAAATTCCTGATATTCCATTTGTAAAATATGACAATGCACTTGACTCGAAAATATTTGATTTATGAGTAAATACATGAAGAGCAATTTATCGATAGTGCTCTTTTGACAGAACTGTCTGAAATGACTGAAATGAATGATAAGTTTGAATTTAATAATAAGATCGAACGGAATGAATTATTGGACTACAATGGATCCGTAAAATGACCAGAATACCCTTAGAATGCAAATGACCAAGAATATCACCAAGCTCAGGAATGAGTGGATATCCTCGAGCTCTGTAATTATTGGAATAAAACTGAACACCAAAATAACCAAAATACCCTTATGGCCTATACTAAGTAAATGTCTTGGATTAATTAAGGAATCCAAATAAGCATAGGTTTTTGACTACCTTTAAAAGTTATAGAACACAACTTAAGTGACCGATCAACCTTAATGATATGTCAGTACCTAAACGATATAAATATTACTTGAATGCGTGTTCGTCTTCTCAAGTTTGGCTCGATGATAATTTTAAAAGTATTCATCTCAACTCTAGATCGTATTCAGTGCTAAGAATTGGACATTTGTTCGATAAATCAACCACGAAGACCAAGTTGAATTGAACGGAAGTACAATATGTATCTGAAATTCATAAACATCTGAATTACTCTAGAAAATCCCGAAGTAACTGGAATATACTTGACTGCTAAATGAACTAGGTAACCTCAAGTACTAAGAATTAAGTAAGAGATTAAAATAAGCCTGAAAACTCGGATGAACTTACGTGATGTATCATCCCTATGGATTATGAACCATAAATCAAGTACGTCGGTATTTCTTGAATATTTGAAACATGGAAATGAAATAAAGACCATTAGAATATTTGTTCGTCTCTTAAGATATGTTCAGTGATGACTCAGAATATGATATATGGATAAGAATATTTGGTATTAAAGAGTAAATACCCTGGAAGGTTAATGAATTGATAAGTTGACAAGTATTAGTTATGAGAGCTATTCATATGGAGTTGTTCGATAATCCGAGTAATCGACATAGATTGTAAAGGTATTGAACCTTTATTTCTTCCTTATCAGCTCAAGTCTCATTCTGAATAATTGATGATTCCATCAGTTATTGATCTCTTCCAATAGTGATTCTAAATTCCAAAATTCTATTGACATACTGAAGATCCGTGTTTCTCTGCTTGATAAGATTATCCATTACCTCTGAATAATATCTGTAAACTCTGGTGTGTTCCCTAATCATATAATTAATTTATCTAATTTCTGACTTGAATTATGTTCTGATTTCTGATCCAGATTCTGTTCTGATATCTGATTTGAATTCTGTTTTGATTTCTGATATCTCTGTTTACTGATGGTTAAATGTTTTATATGGGGGGTTTATTGTTGAAGGAAGTATATATGCAGGTTTCTCGGCTGTGTGCTCAGGGCCTCACTGGTTGTGCGGGGTGTATGGTTCCGGGGAACCTACTCAAACAGATTGTGAAAAGATGGGTGTATATATACATATATATATATATATATATATATATATATATATATATATATATATATATATATATATGTTTTAAAAAGATATGTATCTTTTTACTAGTTTTATGGGAACAAATACTATCTGTTATTACCTGAAATATCAGTAGGATTTCCACTCAACATAGAAATATGTAGATATCTGAACCGATAAGAAAATACATGTTTATATGTATCTGCACATTCTTCAACATCATCTGGTAGTTCTGTATTACTAAGCTTTCCGAAGCTTACTCTATTACTCACCATTGCAGGTTAAAAGAATTATACCAGTGCAACTATCGACTTCAGTAAAGGAGTTCTTCCGGCGTTGTTTGCAGAGTATGGTACATGTAATTAGGGGGCATGTAATTGTATTTTGTTTTAAATACGAGTCTAAAAATTTGTTTTATTTCTGCATAATGATAAATCATTTTATAAGTTACATGTTTTAATAAAAGTTTTAAATTTTCCGCAATTTTACAGTGGGTCGCTCCGGTGGCCCTAATGTGACACTCCAGATCGAATCGGGTTACTCGCATCAGTCTGAGGGGGTTACAGAGTTTGTGGACGCCCCGTGGTCTCTTGTGTTGATATCTTAGCGGTGGCTACTCGAGATTCTGTAATTGCGGTAAAGTCCTTTATTGCCTCTAATATTTATCATGCAAAAACCAATATTTCTAAACGAAAACTACCATGATTGTAGCTTGGAGGACCGGAATGGAAGGTTCGATTGGGTAGGAGATACTCAACCACGGCTAGTAGGGCCTTAGCCGAAAGTGTGCTTCCATCGGCTTCAATGGATCTTCCTACATTGGTCAACAACATCAAGAACCAGGGCTTGAACCAGATAGATCTGGTAGCTCTCTCCGGTGGACACACCATTGGCTTATCAAGATGTTTAATCTTTAGGAACAGAATTTACAATGCAAGTAATATTGACCCTTCCTTTGCCAAACAGCGTAGAGCCACTTGCCCACGCACCGGAGGGAACACTAATCTTGCTCCTTTCGATCCTACAGCTGCCAAGTTTGACACTGCATACTTCAGCAACCTAGTGAAGGAAAGGGGACTACTCACCTCAGATCAGGCTCTTTTCAATGGCAGCTCCACCGATAAACTTATAAAGACTTACCGCTTGAACCTTGATGTTTTCTGGAATGATTTTGCAAAGTCTATGATTAGAATGGAAAACATTAAGCCTTTAACCGGAAAACAAGGACATATTCGTATCAACTGTAGGATGGCAAATTGATGACAATCTCAACATCAACTAATTCTTGTTATTTTATTAATTGCATGGGTCAAAGTGTCTTTATTCAACGACACTACTTGATAGAAATGTCACCTTAAGTGCCTCTTATATTGTTTCATTCTTTTCATTGTAATATTTTCAAGTGTATTTATTAAATAATTATTAATATAAGTATCCTCGAGATTTATTTTATATCATATTATATGAAAATTAATTATTTGTATTTATATTCATGGTGAAGCTATATGGACAATATAGTTATTTCAGAACGAAACAATCTTTAAAAGACGAGTCTGAAATTTTCTCATGGTTAGATTATATGGCCTAGTTTTGGCAAAGGCACTATCTCAAACATTAGTATAAGGAAAAGAGTTCTCATAATATACTATTAAAAAGAAAAATGTCAACAATTTAAACTAAGATCGAACTCAAATCGAAGGAACACAACAATCATGGTTTAAGACACATCAATACACAACCCAACTATGAACAACCTAAACCTGACAATCTTTATATATAATTCCAACGATCAAAACAATCTTCCAATTCTATCATGTACCATTAAAGAGACATTTATATATAATACTTTTAAAAGAGAAAACAACTTAATTTTGGAAAAGATCGGGTTTGAGAAAAACAAATAGATTTGGAGTCCCCATTGACCTTTGGGTTAGGTAGGTCGAGCACCTAAAAATATCTTTTAAAAGAATTTAGGAAAAAATAATTTTAAAAGAAGAAAATGGTTTGCGTTTAAGCAGAAACTCGTTTTGAAAAGGGTTCGGGAGTTGATTACGCGTGGTGAGGGATGAGCACCTTCACAGCGCCCAAAATTGGAACCTAAGCGATTATACATCATCTAAATAATGAAAATTGCAAATTCGAATATTTTCGTTTTTTTAATCATAAAATACATACATTTGATAAAATTAAAAACTCAAATACAAAAGAATAACATTTTGTATGGACAATCTTTAGAAACACATTCCTTGTCAGTCAAGGCTCGTTTTAATTAATTCCCCTCACAAAATAATATTACTTTTATTAAGAAAATAATATATGATAAAAAATAATCATACTGTACATATCACTTTTATCAAAACAATAATCTATGCAAGTGTACATGATAATATTTGCAAATATACTACACGAATTATGATGGACTAAAACGTAATGGATGTAATCATAGAAAATTTGAATGCAAATAACAAAAGAATAAATAAGAACTAAGAATAAATAGACCAATAAATAAATTTTTAAAAAACATTAAGTTAAATCGCACATATAAACATGGGAAAGAGACAGGATAATAGATAAAGAACGCTAAATACACATATTAAAATCTAAATAAACCATCAATATACAAAACTAAAATGATAGATATAAAGATATAATGCTAAATATATCAGAACATAAAACAATGGCCACCAAGTAATCATGGGATTATAATAAAATGCATAAAAAATAAAGGGATTGGAAATAAATTGTAGAAAATTAAAACCTGGAAATAAAAGATCTAAGGATTAAAATAAAATAAAGAAAATTAAGTGAATGAATTAAAAAGAACAGAAAATTGAAGTGCTGAAATTAAATCAACATAAATATAAAATTACACAAAATAAAAGGTAGAGGGTTAATGTTTAGAATTTTATGCAGACCATAAATAACACGATTCATACCCCAGGGCGGGTCCTCATGAGGTTGTAAATTAGTTCGAATATTTTTTAGAAATTAGTAAGTTAAAAGTTAGCAGTTAAAAGTTAGAAGTTAGTAAAAAAGTTAAAATTTTACCCGAACCATAATAATGCGGATTGTACCTCATTGCGACTCACTGCAAGCCCATATTAAACGTTTAATAACAATATTTAATAAAAGGGACTTAAATGTAATAAAAAAATGCAGCATATTAATTCAAAATAAAACAAACATAAATAAGTGACCAAATCAAAATTAAATAAAAGTAGTTGGTCGAAATCAAATAAAATAAAAAAGAATGAAATGGTGAACAAAATATAAATATGCGCTAAATCTGTAGGGACTACTATGCGATTAGACCTAATCCCCTAAGTATTTATCCTAATATTGCCATTTAGGTTAAAAAAAGTTAAACCTGAACTAAATAAACAGACAAAGCTTTCTCAACTTTCTCTCTCTCTTGCAGCCGCCGCTCCCCAACACAGCCCCATTGCCACGCTCCAACCACTATACATCGGTGGTGGTTTCCTCCCTTCCTACCACCTCTATAGGCGGACGAACAAGCCTAAACAAGCACCTCATCATTTCCTTTTTAACTTCTCTTAACCCTTTCTTTTCTCTCTTGACCGAGAGCTCCCAAAGCCCATGGTTAGCCACTGTATTTCAGGGCAAAAAATGAACCTCTAACCGCCACAATGGCCACTGTGCGCACCAAGACTATCTCGTAAAGATCCCACAATTTCACCTTCTTCTTTAGACAAAAACTGAACCCCAAGAGGCTAAATCGACCCATAAAGACTCTAAGGCTTCAACTTTCTCCCTTCCGCTGACCTTAGTTCCGACGAGGAGTTCGAACAACCCCGGTAAGCAATTATGCCCCTCTCATTTATTCTGCTTTGGTTCTAAAACCCAAAGAAATTGGTACCGGAAATTAAAAAGAATAAGGTAAAATACCTTTAAAATATATTGCTTTTCTTTCTTTTCGAATCGGGGAAGAAAATTACATTTGTTCCTTTTTTCTGAATGGGGAATGAGGACCTTTTTTACATCTTTTTTTGGGGTTTTATAATAACCCATTTATATTGTTTATCAAATGAAAAATAAAAATCTCAGCTTTTTTTTATTTTGTTTGTATGTGCACGATGGATGCTGATGGAGTAATCGAAGAGGGATCGTCTTTGTTAACAGTTGTCATGGAGGACGAGAGAGCGGGGGGACCAATGCATGTTTCTGATGAAGCACTCGGGACCACCTGGCATGAAATTTTGTTACCGTTGGAGAGACCACAGTGTTGTTGGGAAGGCTTGAGACCATTGCTTGGTAGCCACAATTGAAGCTGACGAGACAGGGGTGGCGCTGGCGACTACAGCTTCTCCATATGTTTGGGTTTATATTTTTTTGTTAATACTTCGGGCTACGTGGGCTCTTTGATTTAGGGTTTTTAGTTTGGCAATTAGGCTATTGTATTGATAGATTTAAAGTACTAATAATGGTTTGTAATTGGACTGTTTGGTTATTTGTTTGATTGATTTGTGGCATTCTTCTCTTTTTCACATAGACAACAAGGTCCATTTTGAATTTCATGTACTCGAATAAATGAAAGCCTAACAATCTATTCTTTTCTCAAATAAAACCATTTTGATCTTCAAATTTATCCAAATTTGATTAAAGGACTCGGACAAAATTAGGGTATTACATATGGGTTTAAGTAACAAATTTGCTATAGTCCGACTAAACAATAAGCTTTGACAACTCTACTCACTTGAGGTCGAATAAGTTAGAAGTGCCTCTTTAACCCCATAAGCTTAATGGAAGTGATATCAACA